>NC_139977.1:38210326-38212826 GCF_963993115.1 Abramis brama
AGGTCACTTTTTTTAAAAACATTTATTTTTTAAATAAATCTCCTGTCTGTAAAGCAGTGTCGTCTGTCTGTTGTGTTTTATATATTTGAATGACTTCCTCATGATTATGTGTAATATCTCGCTGATGGAGAGCCGTCGGTCTGAGTCTTCATTACCAGTGACAAGATGATGATACACATCAAACAAAAATAGAGAAATGATGATAATATTACTAAATATTATTTACTTTACCAAACAAAACAGAGAATCAAGTCGGTAATTATGAGGAATTCATGTTTAAATGTTATGTATGTATTCATTAAAGCGTCAGCTATCATGACATCAGTAACACTTTACGACAAGGTGTCATTAGTTAAATTTGTTAACATGAACTAATAATGAACTGCACTTCTACACCATTTATTAATCTTAGTTAATATTAATTTCAGAAGTTACTAAAACATTATTAAAATCAAAAGTTGTATTTGTTAACATTAGTTAATGCACTGACTGTGACGTAACATGAACAAACAATTAAAAGTTGTATTATTATTAACTGAGATTAACAGCCTACAGTAGCCGTACAGATGTGTTGCTCATGATTAGTTAATGTTAGTTAATATGAATAATAAACAAACGAACCTTATTGTAAAGTGTATGTGTTATGTGTATGTAAGTGTTATGCTTCCGCAAAAAAAAAAAAAGTATTTAATATTTGTTTGTATTATTATTGTTAGTGGCAATGGTGTATAAGTGTATTGTTATTTATTATAATATTTATTTTAATCATTATTATTAATTACAATTATCAGAGAGGGGCACAATGTGCACGCCACTGCACACACACACTCACACTCACACACATACACTCACACACACTCCTCACACACACACACTCACACACACACACTCACGCACACACACTCACTCACTCCTCACACACACACACACACACACACACTCACACACACTCCTCACTCACACACACACTCATTCCTCACACACACACACACACACTCACACACACACAAACACACACTCACACAGTCACTCCTCACACACACACACACATTCACACACACTCCTCACACACACACACTCACTCCTCACACACACACACACACACACACACACTCACACACACACAAACACACACTCACTCCTCACACACACACACACACACACACACACACACTCACACACACTCCTCACACACACACTCACTCCTCACACACACACACTCACACACACACACACAAACACACACTCACACACTCACACACTCACTCCTCACACACACACACACTCACACACACTCCTCACACACACACACTCACACACACTCCTCACACACACACACACACACACTCACACACACACAAACACACACTCACACACTCACTCCTCTCTCACACACACACACACACACACTCACACACACTCCTCACACACACACACTCACTCCTCACACACACACACACACACTCCTCACACACACACTCCTCACACACACACACACGCACACACACACTCACACTCACACACACACTCACACTCACACACACAAACACACACTCACTCACACACTCACTCCTCACACACACACACACACTCACACACACTCCTCACACGCACACACACACACACTCACACACACACAAACACACACTCACTCCTCACACACACACACACTCACACACACTCCTCACACACACACACACACACACACACACTCACACACTCACACACACTCCTCACACACACACACTCACTCACTCCTCACACACACACACACACACACACACACTCCTCACACACACACACTCACTCACTCCTCACACACACACACACACACACACACACTCCTCACACACACACACTCACTCACTCCTCACACACACACACACACACACACACACTCCTCACACACACACACTCACTCACTCCTCACACACACACACACACACACACACTCCTCACACACACACACTCACTCACTCCTCACACACACACACACACACACACACACTCCTCACATGTGCAAACACTCATTGCTTTACAGAACACCAGTCAATCATGGCTGTAGAATAGGCCTATAAAAGGTCAAAGGTCGAGATATAGGTGTTTCGACTGTGTAAAACTGTATTCACAAACACAAACACTCACAGTAAAAATAGTTTGGTTTCAATCTTGCTTTCATGTTTACCGTGAATTTTTCAACATCTCTGACAATTACTTTCAATCTTGTACAGAAATGTTCATGAAAGAAGAGCTTTATGTTTTGAATAACTGTGTGTTTATGATTTATCCAGAAATATAATATTATGGCAAAGGTGTTTGTAACGTCAGACGAATGTTTGCTTTTGAGATGTTTGAGATATTCTGCATGCTATGGAGCTCATAATATGACAAAACGATCTGAATTTGAATTGTGTAAATTTGAATTATTTGCAAGTGTAATCTAACAAAATTGAATTTTAGGTGGTAGTTTAAATAGTTCTGAATTTGATTTTTTTTAAAC
>NC_139977.1:38217826-38300326 GCF_963993115.1 Abramis brama
GGTGTGGTTTTAACTTTCACTGACTCACGTGTGTGTGTGTGTGCGTGTGTGTGTGTGTGCGTGTGTGTGTGTGTGTGTGTGTGTGTGTGTGTGTGCGTGTGTGTGTGTGCGTGTGTGTGTGTGTGTGTGTGTGTGTGTGTGTGTGTGTGTGTGTCAGTTTGTGTGTGTGTGTGTGTGTTCACCTGGATGGACTGCACCGCTCCTGTCCTAAGGATGATTCAGCAGATTATGAATCTCTCACGGATTTCAACACTCAGATCCGGACATGCAAACGACCTGGAAAAGCGAGATAAAAACATTAAATCACCTCACCTATACTGTACAACATGATTGTAAATGAAACAAAGATTATTGTTGTGTTTTACAAGATAGTCATTTTTTCTACTTCAAAATATCATGTTTAATTCATTGTGTTATTTGAAATATTTCTAGTTTTTTTGTAATATTTACTAGCAATTTCTGAGCTAAATTGCTTCAAAGTAAATCCTACAGTGTAACCCCCCCCCCCCACACACACACACACACACACACACACACACACACAAACACTGGTCCAATTGCTAAAAAAAAAAAAGATATTGGAAGTCGAAAAAATCAAGCGTAGCGTTAGTTCTGGCAGGTCACGTTAGTCAAGCTCGCATCAGCTGATCCACATCTACCTATAGGAATACGACACCTATCACCCTATACATATATAAGCTCCTTCAGTATTATCAGCAGCTATCGCGTTCTCAGGAGCTAATTACCCTCCTCCATCCCCAGCTCCTCCTCTCGTCAGTCAGGATTTGACATTCTGATTCCCCTTGAATCAGAACAATTATCGAATATGTTGTACTTTTAAATCTTGAATTAAATATATTTGCAAACATTCATGTTGGTTCTGTTCTGTTTACCCCAAGGGGCATTATTGCTGCTCTCCCTGCTCTTATCCATGCTAGGCTGCATGGATGCGCAGGGAGTTCTCGCCCAGAACGGAACAATACCGCCAATCCAAACTGTATGCTAATTGTCAATCATATTTGACGGTAGTGGTCCTGACAGAACTGAAACTTGTGTACAGCTGTCGTCTGATGACGTCGTCTGATTGGTCAATTAAGGTCAGGGTTATATAAAAATGGCACGAGATTATCCTACTCAAATCTATAATTTATCTATGATATAAACAAGTAATCTAAAAGTAATCAGATTACATTACTAAATATCTGGAATCTGCAATATCATAAACATAACGATGTTTTCAGTGGTGTATAAAGACCTTACATAATGAAGCGTTATGTTTTAATTACCTTAGAATGAGGCATTTCTCTCTACACACACCGCGGGTCCGCTTACATCGACATGTTTCTACGGTGGCCCTGAACGGACAAACGCGTTTCGTCACCATGTTGTTCTTCGTGCAAAGAAGCTATAGCTAAAGTCAGCGAATAAAACACTGACACAATGATGAACAGGTGACAATAATATTCACAATAACATATTGTTTCACTGAATAATTAAGTAAACCTAATTTCTTACTTTATCTTTGTAAAGAAACCTCATTGCTGAACTGCTACTCTCTGCTGTCTCAGATGACAACATCACTTCCTGTCGGCCACCGTAACTTCTGTTGGGTGCAGTTCACAACCTCACCACTAGATGTCACGAAAACTTACAGACTGCACCTTTAAATGCTTCAATCCAAAATGTGCACAGCATCTTAGATGAGAGAGAGAGAGAGAGAGAGAGAGAGAGAGAGGGAATAACCGGCAGATGTCCTCTCAGGTGGAAGCGGATCCTCTCGGTCAGCAGATGGAAGTGTGGAAAAGCGTCACAGAGGGAATTCTGCTCTAAAAACAGACTGAACGGAAGAGAAATGAAAGAGCGAAGGACTCTATCAACACAGATCTGATCTCTAAACACTGAGGGCCCTATTTTATCGATCTAAGCGCATGGTCTAAAGCGCACGGTGTAAATGCTCATAGGGCACGTCCGAATCTTTAACGATGGGACAAATGGTCGGCGCTCCCGGTGCATGATCTAAAAGGGTCGTCCCTATTCTCTTAATGAGTAATGGGTGTGTTTTGGGCTTTACGTGAAATAAACCAATCAGAGTCTCATCTCCCATGCAGTGAAACACACATCGCGGAGCAGAGAGGACACTGACAACACACTGACACACAGGACAGGCCAGGGTACTTTTGATATGAAACAAAGTCTCACCTTTCAAATTTGGTCATTTTTTGAAGAAATTTAAACAATAAATACCGTTTTGTGGCTCTTTAATGTGTCTGACAGATCGCTCCGTTAAAGCGGCTCGTGAACCGATCATCTCTTCCTTCTAGTTAAATTATAGCATCAAATAAACATGAATGAACATCAGAAGGAATGTTGTTTTAACTGCGGAAAGACGTCAGGACACGCCGTCAAGTTCAAATCCTCCATTGTTAATCTACTAACTCTCCTGACTGCTGTGTCGGACAAAATGGCGGATTGCGGATTATGATTGGTCAGATCGCCTGTCAATCAAACTCCCTGCAAAGGGTCAATTACCCAATGACAACATGACACATTCACATGGGGAACACATGGCATGATCACATGACTATAACAGGGGATCACATGACAGACATGAGACAAGAACATGAAACAAAACCAAAACATGTCAGTCGGCTGAAACTAGCAAAACACACTCGCTTGACGCTGCGCTGCACCGGGTGTGTGACAGGGCCCTGCATGCTCTCTGTCCCCTCTCTGTGAGTCTGGCATCAGCGGGTTCTGGCTCGCCAACAGGAGCCGATCTATTCCCGGACGCCTCCTCGGGATTCACAGGATCTCCGTGTTTAGATGCACCTGATATAGAAACATCTCCAGGTGGGGCAGATGCTCTGTGGCTACAGGACGGGACAAATATCAGCTTGTCACAGTTAGCTGAAACTACAAACAACATTTCTCATTTTCATTCGGTTTAAACACTGAAAAAAAAAAAAAGAAGAAAAAAAAAGAATCTTAGTATTTTTGTTGTTTCCAGTCCAAATATATAAACATTCTTAAATCAAGAAGCATTTACTAGAGATGTTTTCTGATAGAAAAAAGTTTTAATTAAGTGAGTTTTTGCTTAAAACAAGCAAAATTATCTGTCAATGGGGTAAGAAGCATAATCTTGATTTCCATTTGAATTCAGATTTTTTTTCTAACCCCATTGGCAGATCATTTAGCAAAAAAAAATAAAAAATCACCACAAAATTCAATCAAAACAATTAAGCCGATGACTAACTCACGAAATTATGAATATACGCATACAGTTTATTCTGATAATACAGAGAGAATTGATGAATAGAAAACAAAAGTTATATCATAAAGGGAATGATCCTGCAACACTGATAATTGCAAACAGATTTTTGATGTATTTTTCAGGCGATCAGGAAATCCGCTCCGAATAAACACATTTTCTCTCCTGGCGTGGAAGTGCAGTCGTGTGTGTGTGTGTGTGTGTGTATCAGTGTGTAATTGGAAACACGCTGCAGGATGAGCCGTATATTACGCTCGTTTGGCCTCATAAAGATGATGGTTCTGGTTTCTTCCGCTGTTTTCATCGTAAATGACAGATATATTCATATATATATAACCATATAGTCCACACAAACAAACTCAAACCTACAGACTCTGCAGTCAACGAGAAAAAGATAAATATGCTTTGTAAATAATCTGGTTTCAGATGTGGCTCTGGCTCTCGATATTAAAGCAGAGCCTTTAAAAACCATAAGTTCATCATAAGCATTAAAGATAATCAAATCGGGATGAATATTTTGGCCTTCAGTTTTATTATTTATGCAAAGCACATCTTTCCAAATCATTACAGCCCCCGTTTCTCTGGATTCTCTTAATTCATCGAACATAAACGTCACACTGGTGATTTCTACTGGATTTAAGATCATTAATGTGTTTGTTTCTTATGATCAGCTCTGGATTATTGATGGTTTTGACATGTTAGTAATTTAAACATGTTTTCCACTTGTTTTAAAAGCTGATCTGATGTAATATCAGGAGTAAACACGTTTCAAGCACATAATCTGATCATTCCAGAGGAAATCAAGTGGAGATTGTTAGAATAGAATAGAATAGAATAGAATAGAACAGAATAGAATAAAAAACAAGTAAAGACTAACAGATCTTGTTTTCATTCACTCAGTCATGTGTAGAGAATGTCCTGCACAAAAATGCGGGTCTCGGAGGAGTTAAACTCTGGGAATTGAAGTGTGTTTCGTGTAGCGTTGGGTGTGGAGACGCTGGGTGATCGCTTCAGATTTACAGCGTTTCGTTATTTTATTGGATAAATCATATCTCACTGAACAATTTCTGCTGTCGACGCGGGTTGAAATAAACCAATAAACCTTGAACCTTGAAAAAAAAATGTGATGATGCAGAAAACAATCACAGAGATTCATCGCCTGCAAAATTCATTTAATTTAACAAAAACGAATGGAATTAAAGCAATAATTCATGCAAACATTAGAATTTTTGTCATCATTTATTCACCTGAATGTCTGTCATTTCTTCTGTGGAAAGCAGATGTTTAGCAGAATGTTTCTCTACAGTGACAGACAGGGGAGTTGTGAAGATCAAAAACACCATAAACGGATCATATGAGAAGAAGTCACTGTTTCATATATGATTTTATCGACTAACATCATCATTATTAACTGTTGAGGGCCTTTAGTGATCACCGTTCTGGTGGACTGGGACACCGTCGTGGATTTTACACTGAATCACAAATATACACCAGATATAAGGTCAGGGGGCGGAGCTTCACATATTAGATCAGGGCGGAGCTTCACATATGAGATCAGGGCGGAGCTTCACATATGAGATCAGGGGCAGAGCTTCACATATGAGATCAGGGCGGAGCTTCACATATGAGATCAGGGCGGAGCTTCACATATGAGATTAAGGGCGGAGCCTCACATTTGAGATCAGGGCGGAGCCTCACATATGAGATCAAGGCGGAGCTTCACATATGAGATCAGGGTGGAGCCTCACAAATGAAATAAGCAGGCGGAGTGTCACAAATGAGATCAGGGGCGGAGCCTCACATAAGGTCAGGGGGCAGAGCCTCAGATTTGAGATCAGTGGGCGGAGTGTCACATATGCAATCAAGGGGCAGGGCTTTACATATGAGATCAGGGGTGGGGCCTCACATATGAGTTTAACAGGCGGAACATCACATATGCTCTCAGTGGGCAGAGCCTCACATAAAGTCGAGGGGCGGAGCTTCACACATAAGATCAGCAGGCAGTGTCACATATGCAGTCAAGGGGCGGAGCTTCACCTATGAGATCATAGGTGAATTTTACATATGCAGTCAAGGGGCGGAGCTTCACACATGAGAGGCTTGTTCGACTTCATGCAGCTCTGCGCAGACCGATCGGCGGCTGACTTGAAGCAGTGCATGCCGGATAGAAATTTTGTCCGACTTGATACAGCGCCGACGCCACGTGACTGTGACGTGTGCCATCAAAGTACCGCGAGAGCGATTCGAGAGTAGCCGGAGAACTCAGCCAGCGCAGCTTCTCAAGAGCGGCTGCACGAGGGCTGATGACGACACAGCTGTTCCACCATTGGCCGGATTCACCGCATGACAACGATCACGTGTGTTTCGTGTTTATTCGAACACCTTTAGTTCCTCTAAAGCTCACAAATCAGTTTTTAATAACAGTTAACACTCTTTTCATGTCGTTGCGATGTTATATTGTTTATCAAATTAAAACTGATTCAAAAACGTAGACTCCACATCATTGATAGTAGCTTATGTTGAACTTTATTCTTGTTCAAACAGACGCTGTATGAAGCAGTACATAAAGTTTTGAATGAAAATGTATCTGAAACATCTGTGTATTATTTGGCAAATATTGCATTTATTTCACTTCAGCTGTGGTAAAGTATGCAAACACCACGTGAGCGGTCACTACGGGAACCAGAAAGTATCTGACTTCACGTCTCCGTTTGCAGCTCCTCCCCGCCTGCACGCGGCTACTCTCGCCGATCGGTTACATCCAGCCGCAGCCGATGTCCAACACACCTGAGATCAGCAGGCAGTGTCACATATGCAGTCAAGGGGAGGAGTTTCACCTATGAGATCATTAGGGAATTTTACATATGCAGACAAGGGGCGGAGCTTCACCTATGAGATCATTAGGGAATTTTACATATGCAGACAAGGGGCAGAGCTTCACACATGAGATGAGCGTGCAGTGTCACATATGCAGTCAAGGGGCGGAGCTTCACACATAAGATCAGCAGGCAGTGTCACATATGCAGTCAAGGGGCGGAGCTTCACATATGCGATCCGCGGGCAGTGTCACATATGCATTCAAGGGGCAGAGCTTCACATATGCGATCTGCGGGCAGTGTCACATATGCATTCAATGGGCGGAGCTTCACTTATGAGATCATAAGGGAATTTGGATATGCAGTCAAGGGGCGGAGCTTCACACATGAGATCAGTGGGCAGTGTCACATATGCATTCAAGGGGCGGAGCTTCACTTATGAGATCATAAGGGAATTTAGATATGCTGTCAAGGGGCGGAGCTTCACATATGAGATCAGCGGGCAGTGTCACACATGCAGTCAAGGGGCGGAGCTTCATTCATGAGATCATAAGGGAATTTTGCATATGCAGTCAAGGGGCGGAGCTTCACATATACGATAGGGCAGGACCTCATATATAAGGTCAGGGGGTGGAGCCTCACATATGCAGTCAGTGGGCGGAGTCTCTTCTGGCAGTGTCTTGTCCACTGACACAGATTCATAGCAGAAAACTGAACACATGATTTTTTTCTCATTCTTTCTCTGATCAGCCTCAGGCTCAGCGGTCAGAGTTTTGCTGATCTGTCTGCGTTTGAATTCCTCTCTCCGTCTCAGCGCCTCATTCGCTCACTGTAACGTGATGAATTACAGATGGCCTCTTCTAATGGAAAATGAACTTGTCAGCAATGGGATTCTCATTTATCACACTGGTGTCATGCTTTCTTTCTCCCAGTCTCTTATTTCAGTTTAATGGTCTTTTCTCACCATTCACTCTTCATATGCGCTCGGATTCAGTGTTTATAAAAGCAATGAGCTGTTTGCTTCAGGCCCAAGTACTTTTCATAATTTTTCGTATTTTCATCCTTATATTGAGTCATGTAGCTATGCCATCAAAACAAACACAAACAGGCCGAGTGTGTGATCAAAACGAGAAAACTGAGCGGTGACAGCATCCATATGCACAGAGACGACCAAACGGCACTCATAAAGTTTCTGTTTAGCTTTATGTCGTCTTCTATAAATGATAAAAGTTTTATTATAAACAAAGCCACAAATGTGGTCTCTTCCTCAGTAAATGAAAACAGACAAACTATTTACCAACAGACGTCTCAGAGAAGCACAATTACTTCAAAAGACTCAGAATGCAAGAACTATTAGCTAATCATCTTGATTTATACTCATGCCTTCAGTTTTGATTGTCAGAGTCTAATCCAGCGCATCTGACCACAGAAATGGGAAAAGAGCATCTGACATGTGAAAGATCAAGCAGAGTTCACTTTCTTTGAGACAGGGTGGACAAAATCAGCGATACCACAATAATAATAATTGACCGCTTTAATAAAGCAACGGCCAAGAAATGAGTGAAAAACTGTTTGCAAGAATTTCCATCCACCCTAAATGAACTAATTCACAGACATAACTCTGAACATTAGAGTTATATATACAGTTTAGCTGGAGAACTTGTTTTCTCGTGTCAAACAAACTCTGAGTATCTTTCATGATTTGAAGATGTCCTGCACAACATGAGTCGATGTTCTCTGTCAGAGTTTGAGAAGAGTTCATTTGAAGTTCGTGTTTATTAACTCAGTTTCTCTTTTGAATCGAAGCATCAAAAACTGTTTTGCATCCCTTATCTCGAGTGTATTCCTTCATTCTCCATTCACTCTCAAAATAATGAAAAATAATGTTATTACGCTGTCTATACAATTAAACACTCTTAACTCAAGATACACACACACACACACACACACTCACACACATACTCACACTCACATGCACACACACACAGACTCAGACACACTGACACACTGAGACTCACACACACACACACACACTCACATGCACACACACACAGACTCACACACACACACACACACACTCACATGCACACACACACAGACTCAGACACACTGACACACTGAGACTCACACACACACACACACACACACACACTCACAAAAACACTCACTCACTCACACACACACACACACACACTCGCACTCACATGCTCTTATACACATACTCACACACTCTCTCACACACACACACACACACACAAATTCACTCTCACACACACACACACACACACTGACACACTCAGACTCACACACACTCTCTCACACTCCCACTCACTTTCACACACTCTCTCACAATCACACTCACACACACACACACTCTCACACACACACTCACACACTATCACACACACACACACACACACACACTCTCTCTCTCTCACACACACACACACACACTCACACACTATCTCACACACACACACACACGCACACACACACACACACACACACACTATCTCACACACACACACACACACACACACACTATCACACACACACACACACACACACACTCACACACACACTCTCTCTCTCACACACACACACACTATCTCACACACACACACACACACACACACACACTCACACACTATCTCACACACACACACACTCTCTCTCTCTCTCACACACACACACACACTTGAATTCCTCCTCAAGCCCAGTTCAGCGTGTGCTGATGTTCTGCTCAGATATTCAGAGCGCTTGTACTCTCTCAGCGTGTTCTTAAAAACACACCAGCCGGCGTCAGACGCAGACGCTCGTCGTGTTTACATTCCCAGTCCAGGAAACGACTGAACGAAACGAGAGAAGGAAGAGGGTGACAGACGCGAGTGTTGCCAACATTCTTCGCTCTGGTTTGCATTGACGTCAGATTGATTCAGGGACGACTGAAGATGTTTGTTGAGAAGCTCATTAATTGAGATGCCACTAATTCCTGGTTTTTTAAATCTGGTTTCAGTGACATTGCAGAGGCACATAAACAGCCCAGTAATGAGGAACAACACAATAAAAAACAGTGTGTGTTCATGTTGACGTTTCACCGAGGCCAGAAACACACTTCTTCTTCTTCTGTCCTACTGGAGCTGCACGATTAATCCGTAGAAGTCCACACACCCACACGATCTTATTCCCAAATGACAAAGATTCTTCTCTGTTTATTAAACCTTTGACAAAATCACACTTGAACGAAGCTTCACTAAGTAAATCAGCTTTTGAAAGTAACTTGATGCTTCAAATAAACACTGTATCACCAGTAGGTGGAGACACGTGACTGTTAGAAATCTGGTTACCATTGAATCATTCATTCAGGAGATTCGTTCAAAAACACTGATTCATCCAGTAATGAAACAAGTGAAGTCTTTATGAGTGAGTCATTGAATCATTCATTCAAGAGATTCATTCAAAAACACTGATTCATCCAGTAATGAAACAAGTGAAGTCTTTATGAGTGAGTCATTGAATCATTCATTCAAGAGATTCATTCAAAAACACTGATTCATCCAGTAATGAAACAAGCGATCATTGTATCATTCATTCAAACCATTTTTAAAAAATAATTCATTCTAATAAATAAAACATTGTAAATAGACTGCACAAGTAATATTTTGTCAGAACTTCTATAGTGAATGACATTATTTTATTTAGTTGTCTGTTCAGAATCATGGGAGAATCCTAATCTCTCTTTGATTCATTTACGCTTTGATTCATTTGAATCATAAGGTTGAATCGTAATTTAATAGCGTAACCACTCTTCTACAGCTCCGATCTCTCTCACTCCTAGAGTTATTTCATATCAATACTTTAAATGAATCAGCATTAAATGAATTTTATGTCTATATGAGTTTGATTCATTTAGACTTTGATTCATAAGGTTGAATCTTACTTTAATAGCGTAAACCCTCTTGTGGAGCTCCGATCTCTCACTCACGCTGGCCCCTGTGTTCTCCTCGACTCACAGCTGGTTTGAATGGAAGTGAACCGCAGGATCACGACTCTGTCAGAACAAGAATAAACACCGTGATGGAGGCAGTTCTGCGATCAGATCTAATTAGAAACTACACAAACATCACACCTTACACTGTTGAAGCCCAGGTGGTGTGTGTGTGTGTGTGTGTGTGTGTGTGTGTGTGTGTGTGTGTGTGTGTGTGTGTGTGTGTTTGGACACGTGTGTTATATTTCCCAAGATTCCCCCAGAGGAGTTTAAAGCGCTCAAGCTCAAGGAACTGTAATGACAGTGAGCTGTTATGTCTTAGTTATGATTTATAACCGTGACAACTGACAGGCTTCCAAATAAATCCAGATTTCACATTCATTTTAAAACAATAACTAAAGGTCACGCTGAAAGCTTAAACCTCACAGGAAAAAGTATTTCACACATTCAAACAGGTAAATAAATATTAGAGCTAAAAGGCAAAAATAAAGCGATAATTAATCCAAAAATTATAATTTACTCACCCTTCATGTTGTTATAAACCTGTATGACTTCAATTTGAGTTATTAATTCATTATACGATGTTTCGCAGGCTCAAAATATTAGTACCATAAGTGTATATCACATAAGTACCATAAATATGCTGTCTTCTGGAAAGAAAATGTTGTTATTCACTGAATATCTTCCCATTTACTGTAGCTTTTTAATATGGAAGCCACATGAGAAATAAAACCATGCTTTGGTAAATGTTAATTATAACATGTAAAGTTGAAATTAGATGAAAATATTAGATGAAAAGTCAAAATTGACTGAAAAAGTCAGAAATATGACATTAAAGTTGAAACTGACAAGTTAAAATTATGACTTAAAAGTCATGACAATGTAAAAAGTCATAATTATGACAAAAAGTCGGAATTATGACAGTACAATGAAATTGACAGTCAAAATTATGACTTGAAAAGTTGAAATTGTGGTTTAAAATTTATTTCATTATTTTACTTTATTATTTTATTGATTGACATACTAAGTCATAATTATGAGATAATATGTCAATATTAAAAAGTAATGACACGAAAAGTCGAAATTGACATACTAAGTCATTTATTAGACGAAAAGTGATCATTGTGACATAAAATGTCAAAATTATGACATACCAAGTCATAATTATGAGATAAAAAAAAATCTTATGAATGCAGTAAAATAATCGAAATTCACCTTTTTGCCCATTTCGATTTACGTCATAATTTCGATTGTTATAATTATGATTTACTGTACAAAAGCATGATTTATTTTTCTAATGTGGCAGAAATGGACTTCCATATCAATCTCATGTGCATTTTCAAACTCGACACGTCATGCATGATCCAAACGCAAGATCTTTTCATCATATGGAAAACAGCATTTGGTTAAACATGGCATTGAGTGTGAATGATGCTGAGAGAACTCTCCTGACGTCACCGCTGTGCTTGATCAACATTTCTCCAGAAACCGCGGAGATCAGAATGTGGCCGCAGAAACTGCCAGAATTAATACGAGGGTAATGACTCGGTTTGGCAGCGAGCGACTGATCCGAAGTGGAGTTCTCTGGTGTGCTTTAACATTTAATGCGAACCATTGCTGTGGACAGACTCGCATCAGCTGATGCTCACAGATGAAGAGCAACATCTCTGTGTTCAGAGCATCATAAAGCATGCAGAACGAGTCGAGTGACGTCTGATGATCATCTCGCCGGCTCCACCTCGAACATCTGGAGCTGATCTACAGGGAACACTTACATTAGTGGATAACTCCGCCTGACAGCGCAAAGAGAGACATTTCAATCCCTAAACACACAAAAACAGGATTATTCACAACACACGGGGAGAGAATTATCAGTCCAAACACAATCCTTCAAAACACACTCATTAGTGGAGCTCGTCAAGAATCACCGTTGATAGTTGTGATGCATTAAAGCATTAGTTCACTTCAGAATTACAATTTCCTGATTATATACTCTCCTCCACGTCATCCGAGATGTTCACATCTTTCTTTCTTCAGTGGAAAAGAAATGAAGGTTTTTGAGGAAAACGTTCCAGGATTTTCTCCATATAGTGACTTCAATGGGGTCCAAATGTGAGTTTCAGTGCAGCTTCAAAGTCTCGACACGATCCAGCCGAGGAATAAGAGTCTTATCTAGACAAACCAGCGGACATTTTATAAAATAAAATAAAACATTTATATACTTTTTAACCACAAATGCTCGTCTTGCACACGCTGTGATGCAACACACATTACATAATCAAGTTGAAATGTCACGCGTGTTCCGGTTCAGAAATGAAGGGTGAAAAACGACATAATTGTTTTACATTTTATTTCTTTGTAAAGGGCATTTGACTCGGTCTCTGCACGTTTGCTTTGTAAACACTGGGTCTGTTCTTACGCCTACGTCACGCTTGACCTTTCAACATGATTACGTAATGTGTGGCGCATCACAGCTAGCATTAGTGGTTAAAAAGTATATAAATGTTTTATTTTATTTTATAAAATGTCCGCTGGTTTGTCTAGATAAGACTCTTATTCCTCGGCTGGATCGTGTCGAGACTTTGAAGCTGCACTGAAACTCACATTTGGACCTTCAACCCGTTGGACCCCATTGAAGACACTATATGGAGAAAATCCTGGAACGTTTTCCTCAAAAACCTTCAGTTCTTTTCCACTGCAGAAAGACAGACATCTTGCATGAGTAAATTATCAGGAAATTTTAATTGTGAAGTGAACTATTCCTTTAAAGCACTAAAGTTGAGCGAGTGCCCTATAGAGATACACTGACTTCAACCGTGACTGTGTTTTCTCTAATGTAAATGTAATCAAACTAACACAGATATCAGAGAGTTCTCCTCTTGCACAATGTGTAGTTTGTGTAATGGCGCATTGCATGATATTTTGGCGACCGGGTGTCGCATTACGGCTCATTTTTACAGGCCATCATCATGAGTTCTGCGTGACGTCTCAGACTTTGAGGTTTCACGTTCTGGCATCTTTCTCTCTCGCTGCACTCAATCTCACATGTTTTTCTAGTCCTCCGCCTCATTCCGTCGCTCACTGGGCCTTTTTCCAAGTATTAACACTGTAGGTTTCCAGCAATACAGCTCAAGCCCCAGATCTCTCTCTCTCTCTCTCTCTCTCTCTCTCTCTCTCTCTCTCTCTCTCTGGCGCCAGTGATATATACGTCTTTCTTTACAGCGACGATGCAGGAAAAGTTGGTTTGGATTCGCTGGATTCGCTGTGAACGCGTGACCCCGATTGCACTTCTATAAAACACTTCTGCAAACCACAGCAATGAGGGAAAATACCAAACATTTCAATGCATTTCATCTGATCTTTGCTTTCTTTGTATTATTATAGTCTTATTTCTCACTCTAAAATCACGAGTTCCTGTAAATCAGTCAGGTTTCGTGGATATGTTCAACTTCTGGAGAGCAGAAAGACTTTTTGGTCCAGTTTGATGTCATACTTCAGTTTGTTTGGTGTGAAAAAGTGCCCCTATTCTGCTATTTTAAAAGCTTCTAATGTTGTTTTGGCGTCTCTTCAACAGGTTTACATCCATCAAAGATTAAAAACACTTTATTTTCCTCATAATCTCCACTGCAGCGTCAGCTCTTTCCTCTCAGCGTCTGAAACGCTTCGTTTGAAGATTCAGTCTCTCTAAGCTCCGCCTCTCTGAGAGCTGCTCTGCTCTGATTGGTCAGAAAGCAAATGCTCATTATCATATCTGAATCTCAGGTCTTGATCACAGTGATACGAACAGTAACGATGGCGTGGGTTTCACCGTATCGATCTCAGAAAACAGTGTCTTCTCGACACGAACAACACGAACCAAACTCCTCCAGTCTCAGATACACTACAGTATTGGAGGGCGGAGCTAAGAGACGCTGCTCAGCCAATCAAGACCACAGACTGGCATTATGCTAATTAGTTACATTATGCAAGGTTGAATATTTTTACGCACCAGTGAAATATCACGATGGATCCTCGTCTCACGATGGAGATTACCGTACACTGACCTGAGAATCATTTTCCTTGATATGTCAGCAATCATGTGTGTTTCTTATCACACTGCAAAAAGAGCTTTTCTGACTTTGTATTTTTGTCTTGTTTCCAGTTCAAAATATTTAAAAAAATCTAAATCAAGAAGCATTTAGTAAAGTAGTAAAATGCTAGAAGACATTATGGGCCCTATCTTACCCCCGGCGCAATGCAGCGCCAAGCGCGACGCAAGTGTGTTTTGCTTGTTTCAGCCCAACGCAGTTTTCATTTTCACGTCCTGCGTCAGGTTGTTTAAATAGCAAATGCATTTTACATTGAGAATGAGTGTGTGTTCTGGCGCATTGTTGGAGTGTTGCTATTTTGAGGAACAGAAATAGACTGAGCCATTGACCAATTGA
This sequence comes from Abramis brama, assembly GCF_963993115.1. Classification (NCBI taxonomy): domain Eukaryota; kingdom Metazoa; phylum Chordata; class Actinopteri; order Cypriniformes; family Leuciscidae; genus Abramis; species Abramis brama. The sequence goes on from NC_139977.1 coordinate 38,232,323, forward strand.
AACCTGGTCTAAAGTCAATGGCGCAATATTTTTTAGTTATTTAGTGAGCGCATTAGTAATGTGCGCCTATAGGCGGGTCCACAACACGCGTACACTCTGCTTATCACACACACTCTGCTTAATTACACACACACTCTGCTTATCAAACACACAGGGACGCACAGCAGCACAAAAACATGCCAAATATTTAAAATAAACGATTACAATGTAAAAGATTATTATTATGTACATAAAGATATGGTGAATCCGGCTTGTCCCGTAGATGTTCTGCTTGCGCACTTTGACCTCGTGCACGAGCAGATCCGTTTGCGCTCTGGAGTCGCGTTCGGTCTTTCCACTATCAAATTCCGTCATTTAAATAGCGAATCTGCCATGGCGCGAGTGCAACTGGCATTTAAAGGGAATGGGAGATGAGACTCTGATTGGTTTAACGCACGTAAAGCCCAAAACACACCCATTACTCATTAAGAGAATAGAGACGACCCTTTTAGACCATGCACCGACCATTTGTCCCACTGTTAAACTAGCAAAAGTGGATTCGGACGCCCTAAGTGAACTTGCGCCGTGCGCTTTAGACCATGAGCTTAGATCGTTAAGATAGGAACCTATGTCTTGTTTTCTGGGGAAATAAAAAAACATTTAGTGATTTTTTGCTTAAAACAAGTAATTATCTTCCAAAATGTAAAACTAAGTTCTGGCGTTCTGTGTGTGTTCACTTTAACTGGCAAATCCAAAGGGATGATTATGAAAACTGTCCTTTCCCAAGTCCAAATCCTTATTGATGATGCAAACGCACTGCATTCAGAGCCAGATCATGCTGTGATATATAACACGATGTGAAAAGACCTGTGAGGAAAAGACGAGCCAGATATGCTTACAGAGGGAGAACGGCTCGTCCTGAATGTGTGTGTTCGTTCTGTGAGTGTAATCTCTGCTTTCCTCCTGGGAAAAGCTCATGGCTGATGGCGAACCGAAGAGGGAAATTCCATTGCATTCCTCAGAAAACATCATGTTTCATCAGCGGCTGCAATCCCAGCACATGGACGTGTCCTGGGAGCGCATTACTGGCCGAGCGAGGGCCAAACACAGCGGGTCAGGTTGTTTGAGTTAGTGAGATTGCGTGTGCTTCGGTCTCTGAGCGCTGAGGACGGAGGAGTGATGTCACAGCGGTCTCCTGATGACATCACCGGTGACATCATCTCCACGGGCGTGGCCTGAAAACAACAGTGAGGAACACTGCGAGCGACTGTAAAGGAGAGAAAGACTGTTGCTCGTTACATAAAGCAACTAGCATTGCAAAACTGCAATACAAATAAACTTGAATCAAAAGTTATTTCAGGTAACAAGTTATACGTTGTTCAATTTCAATCTGTAAAATTATGTTTTTTTTGTTTGTTTGTTTTTTACAGTAAAACATGCTAATATAATTATTATATTAGTTATTATATAGTTTTAGGTTTCATTGTCACTTTCACAAGTTCTTCCCATGTATGCGTGATTTTTGTGTGTGTGTGTGTGTGTGTGTGTATGTGTGTGTGTGTGAGTGTGTGTTCATGTAGACTAGTTCTGTGCTCGTGATTTAGTTAATTAAGCTTTGTGCACAATACGAGTCTTCTTCTTTTTCTTTTGATATCAAATGATCAAAAATGCTTTTTAACCATATAACCTGTATTATATTATATCTGTATGTCATATAGATGTTACTTTTGTCACACTCATGACTGATTCTTTACAAAGTGTAACATCGAAACGAGCATTTTCTGTAAAGCTGCTTTCAAACAAAGTGTAAAAAAGTGCAATAAAGTTATTTCAGGTAATGAGTTATACGTGTTTTTGCTGTAAATTCAATTTCGATCTGTAAAAGGATGTTTTCTGTCCTGTAAATGTCAGTTTTGTACAGTAAAACATGCGTATGTGTGATCTGGACCTGCTGATCTCAAACATCAGGTAAGTCAGAGGCCGGATGATTCCTGCGCTGAGATTTATTGTTCTGGACTTTGTTCTGGCTCTATATAAACTCCCACACACACACACACACATACAACCGGACAGGTTTTACACAGGTCCGTTCAGGTGTATTGATGTGTTTCTCGCCCGTCACCACGGCAACCACGCGGCACACACACACTCACACACACACACACACACGGTGGCGCCGATCCTGTTAATGTTCTGCTCAAAGCCTAATTACACACTGATTAAACACTCACTTAAAGCTTAACTCACTGAAGATAAAAAATCACTTATATGTGTCATTTAAAACAAAGTTCCTATTCTCAGCATATCGGGCGGGGATGCACGTCTGAAAAGCGTAAATGTTTGTAAAACAAGGCATGAATTATTATTGTCTGTAATTCTTGCATCACTGGATTGCACTGGAAACGCATGAATGAGAGACACGGCAAACACATGATCTAATCATCAGGCTTTAGTTCAGGGAAAACCAGCAGACTGAAACACACAGGTTTATAGAGTCCAGAGTCGCATCCACACACCAGATCATCAGAATATATTCTCTTGAATGTGTTTATAGATATGGATTGAGATTGAGATCTACAGACGCAGACCGGATGTTTTCTTTCCACTCGTCTGAAGCCATGGGACTGAGCGGTCCGTGACAGAAACACTGGTTCTGCCTGTTTAAACATGGATTAAATATTCTTTTAGTTTAGTTTTGTGGCTCTTTGAATTTTTGGCTTTTTGTTAATACCAAATATTAATTTAAATTTGAAACGGAAGTTATGAATCACAGTAACGTGTGAGATGACCTCGATTTCCACCTGAATCATCATGTGACCATAAAGACTCCCAGGAGAGACAGAAACTGCTGACACACACTCACACACACACACTCACACACACTCACTTTCTCACTCACTCACTCACACACACACACACTCAAGTCACCTTCATTTATACAGTGCTTTACACAGATTGTTTCACATCAGCTGATAACAGGAAACGCTGTGATGATGTAGAGTTGATCACAGAGACAGTGTCATGGATCAGAGAAGTTAGTCAGAGGTGTGTGTTCAGACGAGCAGAGCCGTTCAGTTCAACACTGTGGACCACAACCTTTCTCTGATCGCGATTACATGTGAAGAGAAGAGAAGAGCAGGAGCTAATTCCTCTGATGAAGGTCCATAACAACACACAGGGTTCCAGTGAGTGTGTGTGTGCGTGTGTGTGCGTGTGCGTGTGCGTGTGCGTGTGTCTGTGTGTGTGTGTGTGTGTGTGTGTATGTTAAACCGCTTTATAAACACTGGGGGAGTCAGATAGAGGCTTATGGCTCCACACAAACCCCTGAGCTTCTTTTATAGGCCTGTAATTGACATTTATGAGCCTGATCTGGTGGTTTTGCACGGTCAGAGAAACACTGAACTGAGAAACAAGCTGCTGGAACGAAGGATTAATAGAGAAACGGGTTTGAAAATCAAAGTGTGCGAGTGCCATGATCTACAAACACACTCAGACTAATACAGAGGAGATAAAGAGAGCTGAAAGCGTCATCATGTGATGAAATCACATCCGTTTGCTGTCAGGATCCAGTATAAGGTTTGCTACACGAATGACTTAATATCAGAACGATGCCAAGAGACATTACTGCGCAATCTGCATGACATACAAAGTGTGTGTCGCATCCCAAATGACACAAACTACTTGAAATCTGATCAGATAGTTTGAATTTCCTAACATTTGAAGGGACTGTGTGTAAGAATTTTCATGCATTAATCACTCAGCTTGTAACGAAACCTAAAAACGAGACCTTCCTATGAAAGCTTGTATGCACAAACACACACACAAAAAAAGGTCATGTAAAAAAAAAGTTGTTTGAAAGTCATTTTCACCATCAGCCATTAAATACACGTTTCAAGAGACAGAAGAAACAGTCCTGCAGTCAACACACAAACAAACGCTTCCTTGTTCAACAAAAAGACTAACATTTCCCAGAACACAACCAATAAAAACAGGCAAACAATGGCTGAGGGAAGGAAGAGACGCCGGAGAAATAACTTTCACTCTCTGTAGATGTGAAGTGGATGAATAGACTTGTGCTGTATTCAAAGAAGCATTTCTACAAAAGGGTCATAATGTGTCAAATCAACAACATTTTAGAAACTTCTAACATTTTTTATTGTATTAATATTCTTTCTAAAGAAAGACAAACATGAATAGTGATGAAAGCCAAAATATTAAATGCCATGGATGAATACTGATTGAGTAATCCGGTTTGCAGAAGGAGGCCAAAATGACAGTTTTGTGAGATTTGGAGTCAAATTACAGCACTTTAGAAAGATGGCAGCATCATTATTTTGGTTTTACACTGAGATTAGTGAGTCTATTAGTGAAATACGTTGATTTTAACAATCATTGTTGCATTATATGCCAATGGTGACTGTTCAAAAATGGGAAAAATGCACTTTTGGCGGAAAAAGCACTTTTGATGGAAAATGCTAAAGTGCTTTTTTCCCATTTTTGAACTGTCACCATTGGCATATAATGCAACAAAGATTGATAAAGTCAACATATTTAGTTAATAGACCCACCAATCTCTGTGTAAAACCAAAATAATAATTCTGCCTTTCTTCTAAAGTAATATAATATGGCTCCAAAAGCACTGCACGGTAGGAATAAGCCCAATAACATGCGCTGTATCTCTGCTTTTCAAGGCTCACGAGACAAAGGCTTTTCCACTTTCATGCATTGTGCTTATAAGCATTACTTTTTTTAGTACTTGCATAGATTATGCTTCTGGTCTAAGTCTGCACTAATGACAGGCCAAGATGACGGATGAATGAGACAAATATTCACTATTAATTCATTTTTACACTACTGTCTAAAGGTTTGGGGTCAGTAAGATTTTGAAATGTTTCATAAAGTCGTCTTTTCTGCTCAGCAAGGCTGCTTTTATTTGATGAGAACTACAGTAAAAACAGTAAAACAGTGAAATATTATTGCACTTTACAGCAGCTGTTTTGGAGAAGTCGCCTCATGTTGAGCATTAGGGCTGAACGCTGACAGCTTTCCTGGAGAAACACACGATCAGCTGAACTCACCCACTCTCGCTCCACCTTTGGGATACCGGAACTGTTCTCAATGATAAAGTAAAAGGTATTTCACGATATAGAGTGTGAAAAGTCAGTAATTAAGATAAAAACCTATTTTTAAAACAGCAGTTTTGAAAGAGTCTCTTCTGCTCACCAAAGCTGCATTTATTTGAAAAATACAGTAAAAAATTGTGAGATATTATTATAATGTAAATCATCTGTTTTCTATGTGAATATATAGTAAAGTGTAATTTATTCCTGTGATCAAAGCTGAATTTTCAGCATCATTACTCCAGTCTTCAGTGTCACATGATCCTTCACAAATCATCCTAATAACATTTATGATTATCAATGTTGAAAACCGTGATACACTACCATTTAAAGGTTTAGGATACACTACCATTTAAAGGTTTAGGGTAAGAAAGATTTTTTCTTTTTTTTGCATTAAATTGATCAAAAGTGTCAGTAAAGACATTTATAATGTTACAAAAGATTCTATTTCATATAAATGCTGTTCATTAGAACTTTCTACAACAGTGTATTCAGGGCTCGTATCTACACTCAAAAAAAAAATGGGTTGTTTTGACCCAAATTTGGGTCAAATATGGACAAACCCAGCCGTTGGGTTAAAAAATGTAATTAAAAAATTTAACCCAACGGTTGAGCTCGTACATATTTTACCCAAATTTGGGTTAAAACAACACTGCCTTTTTTGGAGAGTAGCCGTCGTTCTGATGTTGGTGTTTGAGGCAGTTTCCTTCCTCCTGAAAGAGTGAGATTCTTCCTGATTAGTTTTAGAAAGACAGAGGAACTCCACCTCAACAACCTTCACATGAGCCCATGAGCTGGAGCGAAACCGTGTATTCAGGGCTCGTATCTCCCCGTCGTTCTTTGGGCCAGTTTCCTTCCTCCTGAAATCAGATCAGAGTCTCCACACACACACACACACACACACACACACCCAGTCTCTGGAGACCTGAACGCCCGTGACAGAGAAACACTCTTACATGAGCGTTACATAACCTGGAGAAACACACCGGATGGACTCACCCAAGCCGGAGCGTCCGGAGAAATATCATGACATCATCAGCCTGAGACGCTTAATTCAGTCTGCTATAAAACATCAGTTTCTCTCACACTGGAGAATAATGCTGTGTCTGAGACGCAACACAACTCTTACTGCCTTTATTCTGCTCTCTGTGTTATAAATGTTTTATGAAACTGAAGGATCAGAGACTCCAGAAAGTTCTTCAGTAACAAGTTACAAGCCTTGAACCGAATCAGCTCTATTACAACATTACACACTAATATCACTGTAAAAATGCTTTTCTTACTTGGTATTTTTATCTTGTTTCCAGTCCAAATATCTAAAAATGCAAGAGCAAGATGCATTTACTAGATGAGTAAAATGCCATGTCTTGTTTTATGGAGATATAAATCAAAATGAAGTGAGTTTTTGCTTAAAAAAAGCTAAATGGGGGTCAGAGAAATAATCATGTTTCTGTTTGATTATGATTATTTTTCTGACCCCATTGGCAGATAATTGTGCTTAAAAAGCAAAAGCACGTAAAAAAGCAACAAACCATGATGCTCTGCAAACAACTACACCACGATATACAACTCCTGATCACACGTTTCTTTCGGATATGAATGCATGAGTTGTTTGAATTGAATGTGTTGATGAATGTGAGTTTAGAAAGACATCATTCCATGACTTTAATCATTCCCACTTCCAAGTCCAACTTTATTTCTATAGCGCTTCATGATGCAAACTTCATCAAATACGACACTAATTCAATTTCAGAGACAGCTCTAACGAAAACAAAATTATTCAGTTCAATGTTGATTCAATTTAGTTAAACTTACATCATCTCTGAACTTTCTTTCTAGATTTTACTAGAGAAGTCTTATATTTCATATATCACTTCATATTTTAAATGAAGTGAGTTTTTGCTTCAAACAAGCAAAATGATCCACCAATGCGGTAAGAAAAATAATCTTGTTTTCCATTTAAATTAAGTTTTTTTTTTCTTGTTTTCCATTCGAATTAAGTTTCTTATACCCCATTGGCAGATAATTTAGCTTGTTTTAAGCAAAAACTCACTTCATTTGAATGTTTTTATCAGAAAACTAGATAGAATTTCTTATCTCATTTTACTTCTCTTGTAAAATCTTGATTTAAGAATGTTTAGATATTTGGACTGGAAACAAGACAAAAATACCAAGTAAGAAAAGCATATTTTGCAGTGTTATACAGCAAACATCATCACTTCAGATAGCTCATAGATCTGTATTGAAAGACTTACACAATATTGTAAGAAATCAAGAATATAAGTAGGATTTTTACACTCGGAATTATTATATTTCAGACAACGTCTGCTTGTCATCTGACTTTCAGTGTTTGTTCTGTGTCTGTTTGTGGAGATATTTCAGACTAACAACAACTCAAAGAGATTATTTTGGCTTTTTCAGTTAGACTGAGTGCATTTTGTTCTTTAAATATGAGTGGAAATGAAGTTTTAATGAATGAAGCAGTCAAGCACACTATAATTGTGCACTAATTATCTGCCAATAAGCACACAAGCTTGAGTGTCCCGCGCAAACCGTCCTGAACGATAAACAGGGTTTGAGCGAGTTCGCAGTGATCTCGAGACACAGACGGGTCTTTATGAAGAAAGCACAGGTAAACGGTTCTTCTGTCACCAAACTGGGCTCATTAACCCCGTCTTATCTGATCTACACGAGGACATTACACGCGAGCCCGGCTGGCGGGAGAGAACTCGGATAAAGATCAGAACTGCATTGGGGACCAAACGTCTGTGTGCGTTCGTGTTGGCCGACATGTACGAGACCGAGTGACACGTGTCGGCTTCATTTCTACAGCGCTTTACACAATACAGATTGTTTTTAACACGACAAACAGGAAAATAACAGAATCAGTGATGCAAACTGAATTCAAGCAGCTCTAAGAGACAATGCTGTCATTATTCAGATCAATTCAAGGTTTATCTCTGGCAAAATGGGCTTTCTATAAAACTTGGCTGCCTATGCTGTAGAAAGGCTTTTATTTTCTTAAAGGGGTCGTCGGACGCCTGTTCTCCACAAGTTGCTGTGATTCTTTAGGGTGTTCATGTAAAGTTTGTAACATACTTTGGTTAAAATTCCTCAATGTTTGTGTAAAACAACACTTTTACCTCCTCAAGAACAGCTCTGTTCACAGAGACCCGTTTCAGTGCATGTCTCTTTAAATAATAATGACGTAAATGATAATGACGTGCATGTCTCTTTAAATAATAATGAGCAACTGCTCTTCCAGTTTTCCTACCTATTTCCTAAAGTCAAACTCCACCTTGCTTTAGTAGGAAAATGTCACGGTGTCAGCTTTATTTCTACAGCGCTTTATACAATACTAGGTGTGTAACGACACCCTCATGTCACGATTCGATTCATATCATGATACTGAACTCACAATACCATATTATTCTGATAAAGTCAAGTCACCTTCATTTAAAAAGCGCTTGTTTCACAGCAGCTTTACAGTGATAACAGGAGATTACAGTAACAGAGAGTGTTTAGAATAGAATAAAGTTATTGTCTAGATAAAGTTAGTTTTGACTGATTTGTATAGTTCACCAAAAATAAAAATTACTGTGTGAGGAAACAATTTATAAAACCGTATGATAAAAGGTTAAAAAAAAAAAAAAAAAAATGTACTGTTGATTAAAATGCTAAATTTGATCCTACATTGTGTGTGTAAATGGATATTCTTGGACTCGGTGCTGAAACCCAAAGCACAGGACAATAGAGACACCAGAATAACAATATTCATGATTCTGAAGCTGAAAATACTGAATTATTTTAGATGAATATGCTTGATCTCTGTCACTGACAAGATATATTTAAAATAATGTCAGCCACTTTTTACTGGTAACAGACATTTGGCATTATCAGGCCACACAAATATTCCCCCATTGCATTATTATACATTATATTCAACATTATATATAGTAGTTTAATGTAGTACTGACACTAAAACTCTGAAAACTTGAATTTTTTTCTCACACAGTAATTTTCATTTCGGGTGAACTATCCACGATACATATTGATGCAGTTTGTGATACATTGTTACACTCCTATACAACACAGATGTTTCAAAGCAGCTCTACAGGGATAAACAGGAAAATAACAGAATCAATAATGCAAACTGAAGTCACTTCAGCTGTAAAGCAGCTCTAAAGAGACAATACTGTCATTATTCAGATCAAGTCAAGGTTTATCTCTGGCTAAATGGACTGTCAATCAAACTTGTCTGCCTATGCTGTGGAAAGGCATTTTATTTCTTAAATCTGTGCTTTTGACTAGAGTTGGGAAAACTGTCCACTTCCCCGGTCCGCTATAGAGTCAGACTCCGCCTTGCTTTAGGAAACACTTCTCAACACACGTTTAGTCCTCATGCTGTCGACTTGTGTTGTTCCCGGTGCAGAATTCAGAGAGTAAACGTTTATCGGGAGAGAGTTTCCACTGAAGGATCCAGCGGCTAAAAGCGGCAAAGAATCGTAAAACACGGAGATAAATCTGAAAAACATCCGTGTTTGTTTATAGTCAACATTTTAATAAACATAGTCCATATACATACACTACTGGCATTTAACAATACAAACCGGGAATTTTCCTTGAAAAATAATTCATGCCTTAAAATATCTTGAATGTAACTCGACACCCTTGCCTCATTTAGTATGCGCGGTTCTATGAATATGCAAATGAGCCCCGCCTCCACTCACTCACTCAGCTCAGAGATCCACTGGTTGACGATCACACGTTGATCTGATTGGTTACAAGGTAGTTTGTGACGTCAGAAACACCAGCGATTTCAAAGCGTGTTTTTGAGACTGTCTTTGGTTCACTGCAGTTTTAAGGAGGAAATACTCAGCAATGCTGTCGACTTATGAATTTACACATGGTTTGTCTTAAAGCGTATTAAAAACACCACATAGACACATAAACAACATTAAAAGCTGGACTTTCACCGGATTAAGTGATGTTTCTTGATTGATTGGTCAAGTCTGTGTTGACTACGGGCTTTAAAAGACACTTCATATCCAGTAATATTACTGATTTAAAGGCACTGTCTTCTTTAAAGCTGCTATAGCTTAATTTAATTAGTTTGATAATTGAAGAACTTTACAGTTACTGAACGGAACTGAATCAACATTAAACTGAATCTGAATAATGACATGTTAGAGCTGCTTTAAAGCTGGATTTGACTCATTTTTGCATCTGTTATTTTCCTGTTAATCACCTGAAGCTGCTTTGAAACGATCTGGACTGTATAAACACTATAGAAATAAAGTTAAATTACGTTAAGCTGGAACGCGAGGGAAAAACTGGCTGGTGGGAAGTTGATTTCATGTTATCGTTCTGGTTATGTCAAAAAATGTAAATATCATCATAATAAATAAAAAAATATATTAAAAAAAAAAATGATTTATGCATGGAGACAGCAGGAGGAAAACTGCACCTGTGTGACACTAGCTTTACCTCTATAATTACACAGAGTAAAAAGAGTTCATCACGTTTGAATAATAAGCAAACTTTAAAGGGAAAGATGCTTGATTTACTTTCACATCCGCATCAGTCATTCACTCTCTCTGTAAACACACTGCACAACTTCAAGAAAAAGTAATAACTGCACAATGCAATGTTTGTGCGTATATGTTCTGTCACTCTGTGCGCACACACACACACACACACACACACACACACACACACACACACACACACACGTGTTTGGACACATACCTGTGAGTGTTTGCATACCTGCAACGCTTGAGTGTGTGTGTGTGTGTGTGATTACTCTATGGGTGTGTCGGTGACCCGAATGCTTCTGGTTTAGTGTGTCATTGGCAGAACACTGACGCAGTTAAAGCCACAGTCCTAAACTCTCAGATGCTATTTTAAGAAACAATCTAGAAAATCTGACTTTTTTTCCCACGAGACATGAATGACAAAGACATCAGTGACATACGAGAGACGCTTCTGTGCGACCTCTGAGACACGGCAAAATACTGCTGACAATAGATCATCACAACACTGCAAAACATGTCCTTTCTTACGCATTTCTGTCTTGTTTCCAGTCCAAATATCGAACAATTCTTAAATCAAGATGCATTTACTAGATGAGTAAAATACCATAAGATTTTATCTCTTGTTTTCTGGGGGAATTAATCAAAATTAAGTGAGTTTTTGCTGAATGATCTGCTAATGGGGTAATAGAAATAATCTTAATTCAAACAGAAACAAGATTTTTTTTTTATATATATATATAAAAATATTTTACTTTTTTTTTTATTTCCCCAGAAAACAAGACATAATATCTTATGGCATTTTACTACCTAAGTAAATGCATCTTGATCTTAGAATTTTATTTTATATTTGGACTGGAAACAACACACAAATACTAAGTAGGAAAAGCATTTTTTACAGTAGCAAAAAAAATGACAACAAAACTTGAATTAAATTGAGCTGAATAATGGCTGAAATTAAATAAGTCTCATATTTGATGAAGTTTGCATCATTGATTCTGTTATTATTACTGTGAAGCGGCTTTAAATCAGTCTGTATTTTATAAAGCGCTATAGAAATAAAGCTGGCTTGACTAGAACTAGTCATTTTGTGAACTGCGATTATCAGGGAAAATGTTCTATAAGATCCAAATTCAACATTCAAAACCATTTTGAACATTCAAATACGATGCAGTGATATTAATAATGATATTAATAAATTAATAATAACCCTAACAATAACCCCGAGAAGCTTCTGTAATGGTCGTGTCTCACTCGTGTCGTCTCCGGGACCTTTGGACTGAAGTCATGGAGGAATGCTCCTGGAATGAGAGACAGAATCAGCTCTTCCAACATTATTGCTCAGATTATTCCCCGCCTGACGAAAACAAGGCTATAAAGAGGCTCTGCGATATTATAATCTCTGGATATGAGTCTCTGGGAATGAGTCTATGAGTCTCTGGATATGAGTCTATGAGTCTCTGGGAATGAGTCTCAGGATATGAGTCTCTGGATATGAGTCTATGAGTCTCTGGGAATGAGTCTATGAGTCTCTGGATATGAGTCTCTGGATTTGAGTCTCTGGATATGAGTCTATGAGTCTCTGGATATGAGTCTCTGGATATGAGTCTCTGGGAATGAGTCTCTGGATTTGAGTCTCTGGATATGAGTCTCTGGATATGAGTCTATGAGTCTCTGGATATGAGTCTCTGGGAATGAGTCTCTGGGAATGAGTCTATGAGTCTCTGGATATGAGTCTATGAGTCTCTGGATATGAGTCTCTGGGAATGAGTCTCTGGGAATGAGTCTATGAGTCTCTGGATATGAGTCTATGAGTCTCTGGATATGAGTCTATGAGTCTCTGGATATGAGTCTATGAGTCTCTGGATATGAGTCTATGAGTCTCTGGATATGAGTCTATGAGTCTCTGGATATGAGTCTCTGGGAATGAGTCTCTGGGAATGAGTCTATGAGTCTCTGGATATGAGTCTATGAGTCTCTGGATATGAGTCTCTGGGAATGAGACAGCGATTAAACTATGATCATGTTGTGCTTCGGTCATTCTGACCTGGACAGGAATTTCTTTTTCCTGAAAATGCTAGTGAATGTTATCACAGCGAACTAAAACCTACTGACTTTGCTCACATTTTTGTATAATAACTTCCCCAAAGAAATTCTGTATATATATATTTTTTATTTTTCACCTTGAACCCACACTGTTTTCTTACCCAGTATTTCTGTCTTGTTTCCAGTCCAAATATCTACAAATACTTAAATCAAGATGCATTTACTAGAGAAGTAAAATGACATAAAAAATTATATCTTGTTTTCTGATAAATAAATAAATAAATATATTATATTATATTATATTATATCATATAAATTAAGTGAAAAACTAGCAAAATGATCTACCAATGGGGTCAGAAAAATAATCTTATTTTCCATTTGAATTAAGTTTTTTTTTTTCTTGTTTTCCATTTGATTTTTTTGATTTTTTGATTTTTTGATTTTTTTTTAACTTGTTTTAAGCAAAAACTCACTTTATTTTTTTATTTTTTATTTTTTTAGTCTCTTTTTGGGACACACTGAACATAGTCCTCATTGATCTGAGCTCATACACCTCAGTTTTTGAGTGAAAATTACAACTGAACTCAGACTAATGAGGACTTATGATCAATCTGTCCCAAAAAGAGACAAAACCTGTGCTAACTGAAAGACAACAAGTCGACAAGTCAAGATTGAACCCAATACTTGGTGATTACACATCATAATGAGAGATTGTGATTTAAAAGGGTTAGGTTTAGGATTCTAGTAAGCGATCATACTCACAAATACATAGTTTCCTATTTGCCCAGGGCTTTTCTCTCCATTCACAGTATTACTAACAATGAAGTCCTGTTGTAGTGTACAGACACATCCATGGAACATTTACTCCGTCATACGACAACGGCACTGGCAAAACACACACTAAAGAGACTAAACACAGACTAAAGAGAGGTCAGAATACAAGAACTGGAATCGACACTGCAAAAAATGCTCTTACTTAGTATTTTTGATATTAAAATATTAAATCAAGAAACATTTACTAGAGAAGTAAAATGACATAAGAAAGTCTATTTTGTTTTCTGATTTATTATTATTTTTTATCAGAATACAAGATTTTCTTATGTCATTTTACTTCTCTAGTAAATGCTTCTTGATTTGAGAATTGTTTAGATATTTAGACTGGAAACAAGACAAAAATACTAATTAAGAAAAGCATGTTTTGCGATGTAGACAAAGTTTTTTTATATACATCACTGCACAATTGTACCATTATAATTTGGAGGATTATAGTACTCTAAAATGTGGAAAATCATAATAAAAAATGTCATAATGAAGAATAAGTTGCTCTCAAGAATATTCCCCATAAATCGTGCAATGGCGTCACAAATGCTATAAAACATTGAAGCTCCCCCAAGAAAACAAACAATAAAGTCACATATTTCTGATTTCTGCCAAACGCATAAACGTCCTCTATTGTGTTTTTCAGTGATTTTGTCCTGGTTTTAATCTGTGGTAGATTAACCATCCTGCAGGAGAACAACCCAGAGTCCCACATCAATGAACAACGGCCTTCAGGACAATCAGCGTTTAAAGGAAATCAGGAATCTTCACCATCGGCCGATAACAGGTCTGATAGATCTCAGAAAAGAGCAAACCGAGTCCAAACGCAGGGAAAAAAGAAGGATATGACAAATTTGCTCTGTGCGACAACGCAACAGTCGTTTTTACTTCATGAACAGAGCCGTTCTTTCAGAAGTATTTTCCCACATCTTTTCCCCACTTTCCTGCCAAACTCTCTTTCCATTCAGAGATTCGTTTAAACTCTTTGAACTGTAATAAGCCAAAGCGTAGTCAAGCCCTCACGAAAACTCACAGTCAATCATTTTATCCCTTAAAACTCACCAAAATGACATATTTAAAAAAAAAAATCATTAAGGTTTTCATGCCTTAAAATATCTTGAGTGTAACTCGACACCCTTGTCTCATTTAGTATGCGCGGTTCTATGAATATGCAAATGAGCCCCGCCTCCACTCACTCCCTCAGCTCAGAGATCCACTGGTTGACGATCACACGTTGATCTGATTGGTTACAAGGTAGTTTGTGACGTCAGAAACACCAGCGATTTCAAAGCGTGTCTTTGAGACTGTCTTTGGTTCACTGCAGTTTTAAGGAGGAAATACTCAGCAATGGAGTCGACTTATGAATTTACACATGGTTTGTCTTAAAGCAGATTAAAAAGACATATAAACAACATTAAAAGCCGGATTTTCTCCACAGGGGGACTTTAACTTTCTCTCACTGAAACTGCTTGCTCTGCAACTCCTCTCAGTCAAAAGGCCAGTTTCCAAACCTGGTGCCTCAAATGAATAACTGGGAAAAGAGCAAGTTTCTCCAGTTTTCCCTCAGGAATATGAAGGGAACACACACCTTCTGGGGCTCCGAAATCTGCCAGCAATTATGGCCTGAATTCCAGAGCATTAGAATGCCAAACTCGTTCAATGTAAATCCATTTTATGACATTTTTGTTCTGGGGTCTGTCACCGAACGCAGAGACAACTGGACGGAAATGGAAGAGAAAAGCAATGAAAAGGTCATTACACTGCAAAAAAATGCTTTTCTTAGTATTTTTGACTTGTTTCCAGTCCAAATATCTAAAGAAAAATCTTAAATCAAGATGCATTTACTTAAGTAGTGAAATGCCATAAGATATTATGTCTTGTTTTCTGGGGAATTAAATCAAAATGAAGTGAGTTTTCGCTTAAAACAAGCAAAATTATCTGCCAATGGGGAAAGAAAAATAATCATGTTTCTGTTTGAATTAACATTATGTTTCTGACCCCATTGGCAGATCATTTTGCTTGTTTTAAGCAAAAACTCACTTAATTTTAATTTAATTCCCCCGGAAAACAAGACTCATCTAGTAAATGCATCTTGATTTAATCATTTTTAGATATTTGGACTGGAAACAAGACAAAAATACTGAGTAAGAAAAGCATTTTTGCAGTGTTGGCTATTCTAAATTAATCAGTACAGAATGGACTAAAGAAATTAAACATGAACAGATCTTGGTTTCACATCAAAACAAGTTTGAAATTTCCGTCGTAACTATTCGGTTCGCAGCGTTATGGGAAACTGCACCGTGGTGTACTTTAACATTGGGTTTATGACATCATTAGTGACATCACTTCCTGTTGTCCATACTCACTGTGGTGTCGGATGGTTAAAGTATTGAGCCTGCTCTGGAAGACACACAAGCTGTTCATTTCAAACATATAAAAAACACAGCAAAACATGATGAGAAGGGGTTTGAAAATGTGACAGAGACTTCACAGTCACTGAACATGAACATCGGAAAGTTTGAAACGCCCTTGAATCCGGTGTCTACAGCTGATCATCCAACATAAACACCAGGAATTACATCATTCAAGTGCAAATCACAGACAGCGTGTGGACGCAACGACGCACGTCAGATTACAGCAGGGAAGAGTTGGGGGAATCCCAGTGAAAGTCTGAGGACGGGAGAGGTTTACATTAGGAGATTACGTCTCAGACTCATTCCAGAGACCCAGCGCTCCTTCAATTCCCTGAAAGTTGCACTTTATTTCATCACTTTGTTTCTCAGCATCTGGAGAGAATCCAGAACCCGCCCTCGCTCAGACACAATCAAGCAAACCCACGGCCCAAAATCACACTTAAACGTCTCGCTGACTTATTTAAGCTCAACCTGATTTCTGTAGCTTGCTTCCTACACTGCAAACATGCTTTTCTTACTCGGTGTTTCTGTCTTGTTTCCAGTCCAAATATCTAAAACTTCTTAAATCAAGATGTATTAGATGAGTAAAATATCATAAGAGTTTTATTTTCCGGGGGAATTAGAATGTTTTTAAAAGAAGTCTCTTCTGCTCACCAAGGCTGTGTTTATTTGATTAAAAATACACACATACACACACACACAAAAACTGTAATATTGTTAAATATTATTTCCAATGTAAAACAGCTGTTTTCATTTATGAAACCTTTATGATTATTATCAGTGTTGACAGTTGTGTGTGTTGTGTAAGGATTCTTTGATGAACAGAAAGTTCAAAAGAACAGCATTTATTTGAAATAGAATCTTTTATAACATTATAAATGTCTTTACTGTAACTTTTGATCAATTTAATTCATCCTTGATTAATAAAAGTATTGATTTATTTTATTTATATAAGGCCTGCTGAAACAATTCAATTCAATTCAATTCAATTCACGTTTATTTGTATAGTGCTTTTCACAATCACTTCAAAGCAGCTTTACAGAAAGTGCATGAGTCCATATTACAGTTTACAGTGATCTGTTATCAGAGGGAACTGTCTAAGTTATGTATTTCAGAAATGTACATGAAGCTATAAAGTCAGAGATAGCTAAAAATGTATTTATTTAAACAATGTAATAATTTAATGCAGAAAGAATGAGCTCAGTGAAGTAATGAATACTTGTTTGTTAACAAATAATGAAACAAGGGACCGGAAACTATAGGCCCGTCTTTCACCCAAAACCACAGAAATGTCTCTGACTCCCATTCCCTCACTCTCTGACTCCCATTCCCTCACTCTCTGACTCCCATTCCCTCACTCTCTGACTCCCATTCCCTCACTCTCTGACTCCCATTCCCTCACTCTCTGACTCCCATTCCCTCACTCTCTGACTCCCATTCCCTCACTCTCTGATTCCCATTCCCTCACTCTCTGACTCCCATTCCCTCACTCTCTGATTCCCATTCCCTCACTCTCTGACTCCCATTCCCTCACTCTCTGATTCCCATTCATTCCCTCACTCTCTGATTCCCATTCCCTCACTCTCTGACTCCCATTCCCTCACTCTCTGATTCCCATTCATTCCCTCACTCTCTGATTCCCATTCCCTCACTCTCTGACTCCCATTCCCTCACTCTCTGACTCCCATTCCCTCACTCTCTGATTCCCATTCCCTCACTCTCTGATTCCCATTCCCTCACTCTCTGACTCCCATTCCCTCACTCTCTGACTCCCATTCCCTCACTCTCTGATTCCCATTCCCTCACTCTCTGATTCCCATTCCCTCACTCTCTGATTCCCATTCCCTCACTCTCTGACTCCCATTCCCTCACTCTCTGATTCCCATTCCCTCACTCTCTGATTCCCATTCCCTCACTCTCTGACTCCCATTCCCTCACTCTCTGACTCCCATTCCCTCACTCTCTGATTCCCATTCCCTCACTCTCTGACTCCCATTCCCTCACTCTCTGACTCCCATTCCCTCACTCTCTGATTCCCATTCCCTCACTCTCTGACTCCCATTCCCTCACTCTCTGATTCCCATTCCCTCACTCTCTGATTCCCATTCCCTCACTCTCTGACTCCCATTCCCTCACTCTCTGATTCCCATTCATTCCCTCACTCTCTGATTCCCATTCCCTCACTCTCTGACTCCCATTCCCTCACTCTCTGATTCCCATTCATTCCCTCACTCTCTGATTCCCATTCCCTCACTCTCTGACTCCCATTCCCTCACTCTCTGACTCCCATTCCCTCACTCTCTGATTCCCATTCCCTCACTCTCTGACTCCCATTCCCTCACTCTCTGACTCCCATTCCCTCACTCTCTGATTCCCATTCCCTTACTCTCCCATTCCCTCACTCTCTGACTCCCATTCCCTTACTCTCCCATTCCCTCACTCTCTGATTCCCATTCCCTTACTCTCCCATTCCCTCACTCTCTGACTCCCATTCCCTCACTCTCTGATTCCCATTTCCTCACTCTCTGATTCCCATTCCCTTACTCTCCCATTCCCTCACTCTCTGACTCCCATTCCCTCACTCTCTGATTCCCATTCCCTCACTCTCTGATTCCCATTCCCTTACTCTCCCATTCCCTCACTCTCTGATTCCCATTCCCTCACTCTCTGATTCCCATTCCCTCACTCTCTGATTCCCATTCCCTCACTCTCTGACTCCCATTCCCTTACTCTCCCATTCCCTCACTCTCTGATTCCCATTCCCTTACTCTCCCATTCCCTCACTCTCTGATTCCCATTCCCTCACTCTCTGATTCCCATTCCCTTACTCTCCCATTCCCTC
This sequence comes from Abramis brama, assembly GCF_963993115.1. Lineage (NCBI taxonomy): Eukaryota > Metazoa > Chordata > Actinopteri > Cypriniformes > Leuciscidae > Abramis > Abramis brama. The sequence goes on from NC_139977.1 coordinate 38,251,074, forward strand.
ACTCTCCCATTTCCTCACTCTCTGATTCCCATTCCCTCACTCTCTGATTCCCATTCCCTCACTCTCTGATTCCCATTCCCTCACTCTCTGATTCCCATTCCCTCACTCTATGACTCCCATTCCCTCGCTCGGCCCGAACCGTGACGTTAGTGTGTTGTGAGTAAGTGTAATGTTTGCTAACAGCAGAGGAGGAGCAGTCTGGAGTCTGACAGTGGTCTCGTGGACTCTGTGTGTTTGTGTCCATGCAAAAAGAGAAACCAGAAATAATCATAATGTTGTTTTGCCCCACACAAAAGGGGATTAGTTTAATCTAAACTACATTAAACCTCGCATGACATCTGCTCTCTGCAGGAAACCTCCAAATGGGTAATTTCATGTCAAATCAACCAAATTTCAAGAAATTACCTGGCTCAAAATTTAGATTTAGTTAATATTTTCTCTAAATAAAGATAGACAATTTGTAGGGAATTCCAAGTCTGTGCACATATATTCAGACGCACAAAACTATAGAACCAATTCTTAATGCGCATGTGAACGATCAGCGTTTCTCACAGGTTCGGGTTTAAAGTCTGTGTAGAGAGAATGGTGTCGTCTTAGCGGCCCCTAATTTAATAACAAATGATCGTTGCGAAGGAAGCGAGTCAATCAAAACTAACTTTAGCTGGAAAATAACTTTATTAAAGAACCGCTATAAAGCCAAAACAATCCCTGTTACCCTAAATTATACGCTTATCTCTGTAAAGCTGCTTTGAAACAATCTACATTGTTAAAAGCGCTATATAAATGAAGATGACTTGACTTGACAAACATAAATAGTAATGATGGGAAAAAATGGGACAAAAGCACTTCTTGTGTTTTTTGCCTCAAGTTTGCATGCCTGTAACTCAAGAAGCATTAAATACATTTTAATATCCTTTTAGATTCTGGTTCTTCACAAACATTTCTTTCAGTATCTTCATTTTAAAGGCCCTATATGGTCCAATCCCAGAGATATGGAGATCTTAATGCGGCTCTGTGAGTAAATTGGTCAATTATACACATTTTCAGTGGCAAGAAAACCAAATGTGGGTCTCTTTGCACACAGCCGATGCTTTTCTTCTTTTAAAAAGGAATATCTGAAAAACAAATAATGTTGAAACTAGAAATGTATCTAATTTTTTTTTTTCTATCAACACAATTGCATTGAAGAGACCTGTATACTATTATTTTTCCAAAGTTTGTATGTAACTCTAAAAAAGATATCTTAATAGATTATAATTCTTAATAAACTCTTCATTTTTGAGACCCCCTATGGTTCAAGCTTTATGCTTTTGCTTTTGTAAGTTGTTTTAGATTTAAGCAACTTTGTAACTTCATCTCAGATGTTTCTACTAAAAATCTTTATTTTCTTTAGAGAAATCATCGGCACAAATCATAACTAAATGTGACTTTTGGAACGATCATAGACCAACTGTGTTGTTTTGAGCATTTTTATGTTGAGAAATATGTAACCTTTGAGTAAATCTGGATCATGTTTTATGTCAAATTAGACCACAAATACAGACAAATATAATTAAAGAGCGTGGCGAGACGTGAGAACAGTAATGTCCGGTGCAGACGCGGTGTGTGTCACGGCTCAGAGTGTGTGTGAAAGTGTGATTCAGCTCTGCTTCCCAGCTTTTTAGAGGCTTCTAATTCTGGAGATGCCCAGTGACATCACCCCGGTCCAGAGCCAGCCCATATGCCCCCGCACACACACACACACACACACACACACACACACGTTTGGTTCACTATCTTTGTGGGGACTTAGGCGTAATGGTTTTTATACTGTACAAACTGTATTCTGTCTCCTCACACTAACCCAACCCCTAACCCTTCCCATCACACACACACACACACACACTAACCCAACCCCTAAACCTACCCATCACACACACACACACACACACTAACCCAACCCCTAAACCTACCCATCACACACACACACACACACTAATCCGACCCCTAAACCTACCCATCACACACACACACACACACTAACCCAACCCCCTAACCCTACCCATCACACACACACACACACACACACACTAACCTGACCCCTAAACCTACCCATCTCACACACACACACACACTAACCCGACCCCTAACCCTACCCATCTCACACACACACACACACACACTAACCCAACCCCTAACCCTACCCATCACACACACACACACACACACACACTAACCCGACCCCTAACCCTACCCATCACACACACACACACACACACACACACTAACCCGACCCTTAACCCTACCCATCACACACACACACACACACACACACACTAACCCAACCCCTAACCCTACCCATCACACACACACACTAACCCAACCCCTAACCCTACCCATCACACACACACACACACTAACCCTAACCCTACCCATCACACACACACACACACACACACACCCATCACACAAACACACACACATACACTAACCCGACCCCTAACCCTACCCATCACACAAACACACACACACACACACACACACACACTAACTCGACCTCTAACCCTACCCATCACACACACACACACACACACTAACCCGAACCCTAACCCTACCCATCACACACACACACACACTAACCTGACCCCTAAACCTACCCATCTCACACACACACACACACACTAACCCGACCCCTAACCCTACCCATCACACACACACACACTAACCTGACCCCTAAACCTACCCATCACACACACACACACACACACACTAACCCGATTCCTAACCCTACCCATCACAGAAAACTTTCTGCATTTTTACATTTTCAGAAAAATATACTTTAGTGTGTTCAATAACCCATTTCCCTCGTGGGGATCTCAGGTTTACTATCCTTGCGTTATTAATTGGTCCCCACAATGTAATATAAGCCTGTACACACACACACACACACACACACACACACACACACCTGGGCAGCGAGCCTGGATCCCCCCCGCTCTCTGTGGTGTTCTGGGACTGGGACACACACACACACACACACGCTCTCTGTGGTGTTCTGGGACAGGGACACACACACACACACACACACTCTGTGGTGTTCTGGGATAGGGTCATGTGATCAGGAAGCGTGGCTCCGGTCCACACACACTAACCCGACCCCTAAACCTACCCATCACACACACACACACACACACACACACACACACACACACTGTGGTGTTCTGGGACTGGGATCGGGTCATGTGATCAGGAAGCGTGGCTCCGGTCCGTGTTCCTGCTGGCTGAAGAGGAACAGTGTGACGAGTGGGCGGCGCTGGGACTCTTACACACACTCTTACACACACTCTTACACACTGGGTTAAAAATAACCAGCATATTTAAGGCTGAGGAGGAATCCCTCCGAACTCAGAGGCGGCGCAGAACGCCGCGCGACAGGAGCTCTCGCTCACACACACTCTTCCCAACACTGCTCCTCTCGGACTGGGCTGGTGCTCACTCAGTATGCGTGTCCTTTTTCCAGTCCAACCATCTACAAATTCTTAAATCAAGATGCTTTTACTTAATGCCATAAGATATTATGTCTTGTTTTCTGGGGAAATAAATAAAAATTAAGTGAGTTTTTGCTTAAAACAAGCAAAATGATCTGCCAATGGGGTCAGAAAAATAATCATGTTTCTGTTTGAATTCTTACTCCACTGGCAGATAGTTTTGCTTGTTTTAAGCAGAATCTTACGGTATTTTACTCATCTAGTGAATGCATTTTGATTTAAGAATTTTCAGATATTTGAACTGGAAACAAGACACAAAAACTAAGTAAGAAAAGCATTTTTGCAGTGTGGATCTGTCTCAGCGCATTTAACAAGGACATGGTGTCAGAAACTGAGAAACTGCAAGAAAAAAGCATCCGGCTGACTTTCCAACAACATGTATACATATACATGGAAAACTCTTTTGTTTCCCTGTTTTGTTGCCTTTTAAAAATTACTGTGATTTAAAAAACTGTAAAAATGCTACGATGAAAAACTATGAATTGGCTGACAGAACGTTTCTGCTCTATATACGGTGAATAACTGTAATAGATCTAACCGTACGTTTAATATAATTTTACAGTAAAATACCGTTACATTTACAGTTTTTGGAAGTCATTGTATAATTTACAGTGAAAAAACGTAAATTGGCATTTCCACAATTTCAACTTTTGTGAGGAAAAGCTGCGTGTGATGAGCTTTGATTGATCATGTGACTCTCATCTCCGCTGTGATTGGTGGTTGTCAGTGTTCTACAATGGTACCAAACAGATATTAGTACTTTAATAGGTGGGTAAATTAACATTATATCAGATAGTGAAATACTTTTTTTTACTGTAAATTTAAGTTAAGTCTGTAAAACCGAAAATGTTGCTACCGCATTTTTTACGTTAAATTTCTGGCCACCACAGCTGCCGTTTATTACCGTAAATTTTATTAATTTTTTTTTCCAGTGTGAGAGAGAGAAACAGACGAGAATCATAAACGGAAGCATGAGTGTGTAGAGTGAAAATGAAAGCGCAGGACAGATGAACGAAGAGTTTAGACATTTGAGGAAAAACTCAAACACCTGGAGCAAAAAAAAAAGAAATATATATTTCTTTTTTTTTTGCTCCAGGTGTTTGAGTTTTTCCTCAAATATCTAAACTCTTCGTTCATCTGTCCTGCGCTTTCATTTTCATTTTCATTTTCATATATATATATATATATATATATATATATATATATCGGCCTAGTTTAGATTAAGCCAGGATTAGGCCTTAGTTTAATTAGGGCATTTAAGTAGCTTTTATTAACGTTCCTTTGAAAAAAAAAAAATCTTGAGACAACATTGACACATTGATATATATTTTAAGATAAGCGTTCAGTTAAAACAGCTCAAACATTTAGTCTGGGAATATTTTAAGCCTGGAAAGATTATTTTCAGGATTGATCCAGACTGAACAAACATATTCTGATAGCAACTGTCCATTCATTTACGATCATTTAACACACTCTTCACTGATTATAACTCAGCCATGCAGTGTCGTGTAAATTAATCTTCCTCCGACAACACTCCACCATATGCAAATCCACTGAAGGAAAATCACCTGTTTATTTAAATATCTAATTTGCATTCTGATTCCTGGATATAGAGAGTCTGTCAAGATGTTCCCACAGGTATAGAGCGCGGTGAGACTATCAGAGTTCACCATCTCAAGTAAACACAAATACAGTATGCCAAGGAAATTAAACTGGGTACGGATGCTCCTTCAGGAATGTTCGTTTGCATAAAAGCTCATGAAAACCCTAAAATAATCATCACTGCCATTATAATCACCTCAGCGAATCATGTCCATTCTTGCAGTGCCACTGTTTCATCACCGCATATGATGTGCTTTTCAGAAAGCGGTATTTTCACATTCCGAAACCAAGAAAGCTTATCGTATCTTTGCAAAGGAGGGTAAATAAACATCAGACGATGGCACTAGATACGAGGTCTCGCCTTCTCTCGTTCCTAAAGCACTTATTCAGTCATAAAATCAGGTTCAAAGAGCAAAGCAACTCTTGAGATTTCACCACCACTATCTTGACCGATCCATGATCGCATATCAACATTTCTCTATCTGCATTAGTCATCATGACATATAACTAGTGAGACGTTTGAGTGTGTGTGTGTGTGTGTGTGTGTGTTGTATTATGTGGCTAAATGCAGGCCTGCTGTTGACAGAGCCAAACGAACAAGATCCTGATGTACCAGGATGGTCCCAGCGCTTGTGTTTGCTCTTCATACAAAGACGATTGTAGACACGTCAAATCCTCCGACACGGGAACGAGTTTATGCAGAAGTCGCCGTTTGAAACATCACACTCGGATATTTACACTCTCAAAATGATATTTAGCGTTTCCTGATTCAGATTTTAGGACACTTTTAGGAGAGATTGTCCAACAGATGTGCGATACTAAACTCGACACTCGCTTACGGTGTAAATATTTCCATGAAATAACATGGAGAAGAGATGTTGATGCAAGAGGAAGTTATCGTGATTAAAGATTATGAGGCACGTGAATTTAAAAACCATAACGATGTGCAAAGATAAGTTGATTATAATAAAAAAATTGCACTATACAAGTGAGAATGCTGACATTAAAAGACCTGAAATAGATTTTGGTTACACTTTATTTTAAGGTGTCATTGTTACAGTGTAATTATATCTTTAAGTACTGAGGGATATTAATGCACTACATGTACTAACTATAGGGTTAGGGTTTGGTTGAGGGTTAGTTGCATGTAATTATGCATAATTTACTGTTGTTACTATGGTAAGTACATGTATCGTATGTAACAAGGACACTGAAAAATAAAGTGTTTTTACTCATGATCAGGTGAAAAAGACTGAATGAATGAATGAATGAATGAATTGAGGGATAATGCATTTCATCACGGAAGAAATCCCACACATTTTCGTCTGCCATTGTCCTGTGCATTGCGGTATAATTAGCGTTAATTACAGCCACGCCTCACAGGAGCAGTTTGCGTTTAAACTCATTACGCACGCACAGGTGTCACAGGTAACACACACACTTCAAAAACACAACAAACTACTTTTCTGCTCGAGCACTAACACTACATTCTGTTCGCCAATGATTCCTCCTCGTGTGAGTCCCGGTTGCTAACACGCACATGTTTGTGTGGATACAAAATACCGGCGCGCTGCCAGATCGTTTTATTATTTTTTCTCTCCTGAATGACGTCACGCCGTGTTTTTTCCCTCGGTTGCCCGGCGACGAGGGGCGTGTCCTGGGTTTAAGAACTAGGCGAGGAAAGCCCTGATCTGACGACTCACTCACTCGAGTCCACACCGCGGAGAACGAGCGCGTCCCGAATGGCACTGAGAGGGAACCGATAGACAGGGAATCCCCGACGAAACCGAGCCGGGCTCTGATGCGCGTGTCCACCGGCATGGCACGGACACGCGTCTGACGCGCGCGTTGGACAGGATCGCAGAATTTAAAACACTGAGGATTTCATTTTTTTGGACTGGACTCATGAGGTGCGTTTTGCACTTCTCCAATACTTTTTTCCTTTGGGTTTTCATATGTCATGTTTTAGGAGCGATAGTTTCCCCAGCCCAGCAGCGTGACTAGGATTATTTTTTATTTTATTTTTTACCTTTTTTCTTCAATTGCAGGCAGCCACCGAGTGAGTTTGACAGTATGGCTCTGAGCGGCACGCTTTTGCCCTCGATCTCCAGCTTTGCTGATGTGAAGCACAATGCCATTATTGGACCTGGGAATGCCAGTTCGGTGAGTATCTAACCTATCCGACAGGTGATGGTCAGCGATCAGTTCACGCGCACATTCACGCGCTTTACTCGCGAAATTCCGCTGCAGGTGAGATTATGTCATCGGCTCGTAGTTGATATTCCTCGAGCAACGCGCGCGGCAGGGGCGTGAACCTCGCGAGCTCTATCTCACCGTCGGCTATTAACTCACACTTCAGGTTGGACTGTCCTTAAGGCACCATAGTTGGAAAAATAAAAACAGTGCTGCATTTAAGCGTCTTTTAATAATGCATAACATCAGATTAAAATCAACGGACAGTTTGTTGATTATTTAGCATGCAAAAATAAACGTCCGCATTTGAGACTTATTATTTATCCTCCACTTCAGGCTGGATTCTCTAAGTTGGAAACATAATTCTGCATTGAAAAAGTCTTTTAATAATGCATAACATCAGATTGAAATCAACGGATAGTTTGGCGATTATTTAGCATGCAAGAATAAACGTCCGCATTTGATAATTATGTCTTTGAGATTTATTATTTATCGTCCACTTTAGGTTGGATTCTCATAGTTGGAAATATAATGCTACTTGAAAGAGTCTTTTAATAATGCATGATATCAGATTAAAAATCAAGGATAATTGGACAATTATTTGGCATGAAAGAATATACTCATCCTTAGTATTTATCATCCACTTCAGGTTGGGTTCTCTTAATTGGGTACTGCATGAAAGAGTCCTTTAATAATTCATAACATCAAAAGAACCAGGTTGATTAAAATCAACATGTCAGTCTGATAGTTTGGTGATTATTTAGCATGCAAGAATAAACGTCCGCGTTTGATAATTACGTCTTTGAGACTTATTGACTTATTATTTATCGTCCACTTCAGGTTGGGATTCTCTTAGTTAAGAACATAATGCTGAATGAAAGAGTTTTTTTAATAATTCATAAAATCAACAGATAGTTTGGCGATGATTTAACATGCAAGAATAAACATCCTTTAATTTCATGCATTTGATAATTACGTCTTTGAGACATTATTATTTATCGTCCTCTTCAGGTTGGGATTCTCTTAGTTGGGAACATAATTCTGCATGAAAGAGTCTTTTAATAACTCATAACATCAGAAGAACCAGGTTGATTAAAATCAACATGATAGTTTGGCGATTATTTAGCATGCAAGAATAAACGTTTGATAATTATGTCTTTGAGACTTATTTATCATCCACTTCAGGTTGGATTATCATAGTTGGAAACATAATTCTGCATTAAAGAGTCTTTTAATAATTCATAAAATCAGATTATAATCAATCAACGGATATTTTGGCGATTATTTAGCATGCAAGAATAAACGTCCTTTAATTTCATGCATTTGATAATTAAGTCTTTGAGACTTATTATTTATCATCCACTTCAGGTTGGGATTCTCTTAGTTGGAAACATAATTCTGCATTAAATCGTCTTTTAATAGTTCATAAAATCAGATTATAATCAATCAACGGATAGTTTGGCGATTATTTAGCATGCAAGAATAAACATACTTTAATTTCACGCAATTGATTATTACGTCTTTATTTATCGTCCACTTCAGGGTTGTGTTCTCTAAGTTGGAAACATAATGCTGCATTAAAGCGTCTTTTCATAATTAATCAAATCAGATTAAAATCAACTGATTATATATAGCATGCAAGAATAAACGTTTGATGATTCCGTGTGCGACACTTACCTTGTCTCATTCCCTCTCTCTGCATGTCTGTGTTTGGAATAAGAGATGGAAGGAGGACATGTCTCAGATGAAACACCCCTGCATGTCTTCAGGTGGGACTTGCACTGACCTGGACGTCCCATCCGTGATGACCAAGAGGGAACCGGAAGAGCTCGACCTGTTGGACTATGATTTTATCCTGTCGAACAGCATGTTTCAAAAACAACAACAACAACAACAACAGCAGCAGCAACAGGAGGCCTCGATGTCCAGAACTCTTCCCCCGTCCCCGTCGCCCTACACCTATCAGATGCCCTCTCCTCAGGACCAGGACAACATGTTGTACAACATCCCGGACATCAGCGACGTGTCTCCCTCCGGAGGTTTCGTTGCGGAGCTGATGAGACCGGAGCTGGATCCTGCATATCTTCATCCCACGAGCCTCCAAGGGAAGTTTGTGGTGAAGACCACCAGGGACATGAGTGATTACAGCATCAGCAAGGGCGGGTTAATGTCGGACACGTCGTCTGTGCCGTTCGTGTGTCCTCCAATTAAAGCGGAGTGTCCTGGCACGTGCACCATCTCCCGACCCATGGATATTCACTTGGGATTGAACTCCGGCTCCGGGGTCGGTCAGAGAACGCTTCTGGATCCTCACGGTTTCGGCACGGGTCGATCTTCCACTTCTTCTCTCTCTCCGGACGAGCGTCCTCAAGCTCAGGTGCTGGGAGAGCCTTCATTATCTCTGGCTCAGGGATATTCCGGTTATTCCGGTTTTCCGCAGCCTCCCGCTCAGTACCAAGGTCAGTCACTACTATTAGTCATTTTACCTTTAATTTTTTTGTATTTGATATTTAATATTTGAGTTTGATAATGTTTTTTATTTAATATTTTGTATTTTTTTTTTATACTTAATTATATTTACGCTGTATTTATAATCCATTTATTCACTTTTTGAGCATAGACCTGAACATTTTATTTCTAACTTAAACTGTGGTAAATCTTGAACGCTTTAGAGCGACAGACTGAAGTTTGATCTCTTTTCAAAGATGATACTTGGCAGATGAAGTAAAAAAAAAATACTATTTAAAATTTGTATATGAAATATATATTTTCAAAATCACGTTTTACTCTAAAACTTAAAAATTCGAGGTTGATATCTCATAAGATGATCTCTCAGTGAGATGTTGTTCGACTGCAGTACCAAACGCTTCCACTAGAGGAACTTCGTCTCATTCATTTCCAATGCGCTCATTTTTGACCGTGAGAAACACAAGTGTGACTATTGTTTTCAGGACCATTTTACCTGTTCAAATCATCAAGTTTCGTACCATTCCAATGAAGTAAAAAATTCTAATAAAACGAAATGTAAAATTTTTCACCATGACTTTGATTTTAGCTTTATGTGAAGCATAACCAGGCGTGCTAATTTCAGTCAGACGATTGCTTTCTGTTAAAGCTCAACCAAAGCATTCATTTTAATCAATTACACTGAGTTTTAACCAAGCGTTAACCTAACTGCAGTTCATCCACTGGCCACTAGAGGCCGGCTGCAGAAGAGACTCAATCCCATAGACACGCATGTTAAAATGGCCAACTTTACAGCAGAATAAAACATGTTTACAGTCTGGTGCAAAAAGTTGTTTTGGTCTATAAAGGTAATTTTGCCCTTTATGACGACTGTGAGGGGGGTGAATATTTTTATAACTCATCCGTTTAAATTATATTAAGCCTTAAAGTTCTGCATAATTAAGGGCGTGGCCACTTGAGTGACAGGTCGGTTTTTGGTCTATATAGCTAATTTTGGCCATTTTACTCTTTACTCTTTGGCAGAGCTGATTTCTCCAGCTGAGGGTTTGCCGGAAGAGTCCAAGCCCAAGCGGGGTCGACGCTCCTGGCCGAGGAAGCGGATCGCGACACACACGTGTGATTACGCTGGCTGCGGGAAAACATACACCAAGAGCTCGCATCTCAAAGCCCACCACAGGACTCACACAGGTCAGTGTCTGCGGCATAGGTCTTTTCGTCTTCCTGGTTCTGAATCGGACTCTTGGATTGGTCGATCCCCCTGTCAATCACAGCTGCTGGACCAATCAGAGGCAGAGCTGATGAGGGAACAGCACTGTCTTCTTTCTTGCTGCTGTTAACAGTCCTGAAAACATCAGACGTGTGTTCAGCTTTACTGGCTGATTAATGTGGCACATTTTATAAGAGTTAAAGGGTAAATTCACCCGAAAACTAAAATCCTGTCATTAATTACTCGCCCTCATGTCGCTCCAAACCCGTAAGACTTTCCTTCATCTTTCAGATTTCTGTCCCTCCATTGAAAGTCTGTTCACACAAGTTGGGTTTGGGTATCGTTTGAATTTTAACAATTCCGATTTTGATTCTGCTTATCAAATCCGATTCCTATTGATTCCTAATTTCGATTCCAATAAGGTAAAAAAAATAAAATAAACAGCCTTAGATATCATTCACATTTAGAGAAATGGGAGTAATGGAATTAGCAATCGCAACAAATAGATACAGCGACAAATAATTTGTCTGACCACACTAGACGCGACTGCGAGATGCGTCAAAATCAATCAAAAACCACAGCCAATCAGAACAGCATGTGGGCGGAGTCAGCCAATCAGAACAGCGTGTGGGCGGAGTCTCACGGCACCAGAGAGTAATCTCGACGGCACTCACAAGAAAATGGATAAGCAGCTACATAATCAAATACACATTTATTACACCATTTAAACATTAAAAATACACAGGCTACTGAGTTACTAAAACAATCTTTGTCAAAGAATACACTTGTTTGTTCACAGTTTGAATGTTCTTGTTTCCATTTGTTTAATTTCAATTGCTTTTACAGCTTCAAAGCTGGAGCACTAAATGATATTCAGAGTCACATGACACGCTTTTAACATCAATAAAGCACATAAACAGCACCTGAGATTATCATTGACACACTTTGTGTTTGTTGTTCCAGCGCGACGTCGCAGAAAAATAGAAACCGTTTCTAAAATAGAATCGTCGCGTGTCGCCGTCGGTTACGACAAACACTCGATTAACATGGAAAAGAACCTTTTATCACGCGCCGTGTCGCGTGTAGTTAGCACACGGTGTTGGTCACATCCAAAACATGCACAGAAAATGTGATTTTAATGTGATTTTAAAACCACTCAAGCGTGAGACGACACTGTTTTCAGTGCCTAATATTATTTCTGCCGTCTAAAGGAATCAAAAAGAGGAATCAAAATTTTAATTTTATAACAAGTTTCCGATTCCTGACCTCAAGTATTGGATTTTCGATTGCCAAACCCTCTGTGACACACATGTGCTGCAATGCCGATCTGAAGAGAGTGCCGTTGGCAAGTGTTGTGATCTGCTAGTCAAACAGCAGGTTGATACTGATCCCTGATGAAATAAACCACAAGCCTGTGTATGACTTCCCCTTCTATTCAATAAACCAAAGGACGAGCAACATCTGAACTGCCTCTCTCTCTCTCTCTCTCTCTCTCTTTAGTTGAGTGTGATTGTTCTGGTTAGGACCTGAGGGTGAAGCGCTAACTGTTGCATGTGCTTGTGTGTTCAGGAGAAAAGCCGTATCACTGTGACTGGGAGGGATGTGGCTGGAAGTTCGCCCGTTCGGACGAGCTCACGAGGCATTACCGAAAACACACGGGACATCGGCCGTTTCAGTGCCAGAAGTGCGACAGGGCGTTCTCTCGGTCCGACCACCTCGCACTGCACATGAAGCGCCATCTATAACCACAACTGGAGGACGTCAGAACAAGTGAAGAGACTGGAGAACCACGTGTTGCCTTTGAGTCAGTGGCTGCGTTTACATGCAGACTATAACCCGTTAGCAATCGGCTCAATCGGACTGGAAAGCCTTCGTGTAAAAACACATTAATCGATCCCAATTAAATTTCAATCGGATTGAAAGGGGTTTATTCCTTTTCTAATCCGATCTAGAGAACATATGAACACTTGATCGGATTGAAAACTGAAACTGAAAGGACTGAAATAGCGTAATGACGTTGAAACAGCGTGATGACGTAGCAATAGCGTGATGACGTTGAAATAGCGTAATGACGTAGCAATAGCGTAATGACATAGAAATACCGTAATGACGTTGAAATAGCGTAATGACGTAGAAATAGCGTAATGACGTAGAAATAGCGTAATGACGTTGAAATAGCGTAATGACGTAGCAATAGCGTGATGACGTAGCAATAGCGTAATGACGTAGAAATAGCGTAATGACGTTGAAATAGCGTAATGACGTAGAAATAGCGTAATGACGTTGAAATAGCGTAATGACGTAGCAATAGCGTGATGACGTAGAAATAACGTAATGACGCAGCAATAGCATAATGACGTAGACTTGGCAAAATGACGTAGCAATAGCTTAATGACGTAGAAATAGCGTAATGACGTAGCAATAGCGTAATGACAGAAATAGCGTAATGACACAGCAATAGCATAATGACATAGAAATAACATAATGACGCAGCAATAGCATAATGATGTAGACATAGCGAAATGACGCAGCAATAGCATAATGATGTAGACATAGCGAAATGACGTAGCAATAGCGTAATGATGTAGACATAGCGAAATGACGTAGCAATAGCGTAATGACGTAGCAATAGCGTAATGACGCAGCAATAGCGTAATGACATTGAAATAGCATAATGACGCAGCAATAGCGTAATGACATAGAAATACCGTAATGACGTTGAAATAGCGTAATGACGTAGAAATAGCGTAATGACGTAGAAATAGCGTAATGACGTTGAAATAGCGTAATGACGTAGCAATAGCGTGATGACGTAGCAATAGCGTAATGACGTAGAAATAGCGTAATGACGTTGAAATAGCGTAATGACGTAGAAATAGCGTAATGACGTTGAAATAGCGTAATGACGTAGCAATAGCGTGATGACGTAGCAATAGCGTGATGACGTAGAAATAACGTAATGACGCAGCAATAGCATAATGACGTAGACTTGGCAAAATGACGTAGCAATAGCTTAATGACGTAGAAATAGCGTAATGACGTAGCAATAGCGTAATGACAGAAATAGCGTAATGACACAGCAATAGCATAATGACATAGAAATAACATAATGACGCAGCAATAGCGTAATGATGTAGACATAGCGAAATGATGTAGCAATAGCGTAATGATGTAGACATAGCGAAATGACGTAGCAATAGCGTAATGACGTAGCAATAGCGTAATGACGCAGCAATAGCGTAATGACATTGAAATAGCATAATGACGCAGCAATAGCGTAATGATGTAGACATAGCATAATGACGTTGAAATAGCGAAATGACGTATGACAGAACGAGCTGTTGTTCCTGTTGAATAAAGTGTCATATAAATGAGTTTCCCGTCATTATAAAATTACATTATTACATTACATTAACAACATATTATTATTAATTACTATTATTATTATATTATTATAATTATTCTATTATTTATATATTTCGTCATATGCTCAACGTCTCCAAATTTTGACCAGAAATGGATAAATATTAATTCTGCTGTTTAAAACAAATAAAGAACCAGTGTATGAGAATAGTTATGCGCAAACAGCGGGAAACTGTATATTCGTCAGAAAATATATCCCGATTTGAAGCTTTTGACATATAAACTCATTTTTGATCACCAAAATGACACATTTACACTATAAGCGCGCACATCAACCCGATCACATGTTCAGCGTTCATGTAAACTCCACATCCAGGGCTGATCTCCGTCCGACTGAAGCACGAGTAAACGCAGCCGCTGGAACTCTACGACGAGCTGTTTTCCACAGCATCAGGGTTGGGACTTTTCTTCCTCTTTTCTTCTTTTTTTTGTGTTTTTTGTCGTCGTCTTCCAACATGCTGGTGATTCGAGAGGCTCTGCCTGTTTTCTGGGACGATACTGGAACGTGCGTCTACTTACCGACAAGACTTGGAGATGCCAAGTGCCAAACTAAAGACTGGAAGTATATGAATATCAGGGATACACATTAGATTATATACAGGGTTTGAAATTAACACTCGCCAAACGCGGGAAAAATCCACTGTGGCGGGAAACGCCGTCCAATCACGTGCGCGTGTTGTTATCACGTTTACTCACTTTGCTGGGAAGTTCGTGTAAAAGCCAAATCTACGCAGATTTAGCGCAAATACTCAACATACAGTGTATTACGCAGAATCTGCTCATATCTGGCACAACAAACAACAGCGCTTGTTCACTTGCGTTGAAGCAATAGCGAAGATTAAAAAGCATTTGGTGAACAGAAAAGATATTAATTTTCAACATCCTAATTTTTTTTTTAATGTTCTTTGTACTGTATTGATCAGTCCATCTAAAACACGTTTTGGGAAGGGAGGAGAATAAGAATACACTGTCCAAATATCAAAAAATTATTAAAGCATTTACTAGATTAGAAATTATGTCCTGTTTTCGGGAGAATTAATCAAAATTAAGTGAGTTGATGCGGATATGGTCAGAAAAATTATGTTAATTCAAACAGAAACATGATTATTTTTCTGAACCCATTGGCAGATCATTTTGCTTGTTTTAAGCAAAAACTCATTTAATTTGTATTTATTTCCCCAGAAAACAAGACATAATATCTTATGGCATTTTACTACTTAAGTAAATGCATCTTGATTTAAGAAATGTATTTGGACTGGAAACAAGACAAAAAGTTAGAGAAGCATTTTCTGCAGTGTAAGAAATGAATGTATGAAATCCAAATATTATATATATATATGCTGTGACGTAGTTAATCTGGTTTATATCTTTTTTCTTTTTTTTGGGGCTAGTTGAAGTTCTGAATGTCCGGTAACGTAAAAAATGTTGTAGCCAAATTGGCCGGTGAGTGAAAACGTTGATTTCAAACCCTGATTATATGTATTAACGAGGCCTTTAATTGACCCACATTCCATCTCTCAATCCTCAAACACTGATTCGTCGACTGGACTGTTTAAAAGCCATTAATTTCAGGTACAGAATAATTTATAGGTGTGTTACGAGAAGGTGCTGGTGTATTCAGTGCGGTACCAAAGATTAAAGTGGACTTTACTGGAGCGCTCGGGGCGAACGCACGACCTCTCCTCGGTGACGGACATCTAAACTGCACTGTGGTTTCAAGGTGCAATAATTTTGATATGTAAGACATGCATATTTTTATATAAGACACAACAACAAAAATAACTCTGAACAAAACTGTTTTGTTTATAGTCAGATTCATGTAATATAATCTTACGTTTTGTACATTTGTAAATATTTTTCATTAAGGTTTTTTGTATTTTATGTATGAATGCAATCCGATAATAAACCAAAAATAAAAGGTATACGTGACTTGTATTTTCTGTTCAGTGGATAATGTGTGATTAAACTGAACGTTTGCATGCATTAAGCTGCATAATCAGGGTTTTCTGCTCATTATTTCTGCTAATTATCATCTGTTTAGCAGACAGAACACATTCACTTCTCTATAAAATTGGTTTCAGTCTGATTTTTGCTTTTACTGCATGAAAATGTTATGATTTTAAGTGTGAATCAGCATTTTTTTTACTAGAAACACTTTACAATAAGGTTTATTAGTTAACATTAGTTACTGTATTAACTAACATGAACTAACCATGAGCAACACATTTGTTACAGTATTTATTAATATTTGTTAATGTTAGTTAATAAAAATACAGCTGTTCATTGTTTGTTCATGTTAGTGCATTAACTAATGCTAACAAATACAACCTTTGATTTTAATAATGTATTAGTAAATGTTTAAATTAATATTAACTGAGATTAATAAATGCTGTAGAAGTATTGTTCATTATTAGTTCATGTTAACTAATGAACCTTATTGTAAAGTGTTACCGAAACACGATTCATTTGTATATCATGGTATGATATTTCAGACATTCTATTAATAAAAGCAAATAATCTGATAATGCTGTCATAATTTCAACAATTCGATTCAAATGTTTGGATATCACGATATTTTAATAATATATTAATGTTTGACAAATGAACACGTTTCCTTCTGATTTATTATGTCTCTTATAGGCTATAACTCAATGAAACTATCCCTTCACCACCATTATTATGATTATTATTTACAGACTGAACCTCACTATCTGTCTGTTCATATGCAGTGGATATCAGACAAAATTATATTTTATTGGCGTGCTTTTGTATATTTAAAGACGTGCCGAAATTTCTTGTTAACAATCACAAACTTGCTGATGTTTTTATGACTTTTGATTAGATCCAGTTAACGCACTTTTCATATTAACATGTGAGGGGAAAGTAATGAAATATTGCTTTGATTTTTCATTGGCAGCTTTAGTTTATGAGCACATGTGTGCACAGGTATTAAAATCGCTAAATATGCTGGAATTTATTGCATTAAGTTTTTTTTAACACGCTGAACATTCTTTTTTTAATATTTTCCTAGCTATGCTCTGTGTATTTATTCACCTCTGAACGCCAACAGGAAAATGTTAGATAAAATTAGTGGTTTCATACACTGAATAAATGCATAGGCGTGTTTCCAGCCGCGGTCAACAGCGCCCACTGGAGGACAAACTCGGCAGAAAACAAACATTGTGCCATAATTTATTCATCCTCAAGTTGTCCTAAACCTGTGCGAGTTTCTTCTGTGGAACTTAAAATAAGATGTTTTTTTAAAAAAGAAGAATGTGGGTTACAGAAGAAAGAAACTCGCACAGGTTTAGAACAACTTACAGCCATGCTTTGTTAAATCGTAATTACGCCATAAAAAATTGAGATTATGACGTTGAGTAAAAAAAAAATTACTTTTTATGTTTTTTAATTACATTTATGCCTTAAGTATTTTTTCCCCTTATGTTCCGGAAATGGGCTTCGATATGAGACAAAGATGTTCATTACTCTCCTGGTTATTTGGTTCAATCGAGGCTCAGTTCAGTGATTTTGATGTTAAAACAAAATGTAGCCTATTTTATGGAAAATTAAAGCACGTCTTACCCAAAACACACCTGAAATATAAGACACAATTTAAATTGTAAAGGTGTTTCAAAACCAAGTAGCCTATGTGAGGTAAATGCTTGAGACATCGGGTCTAACTGACCAAATATCTAAATTTCTTCTCTACCAACTGTCTTTGAAGTTAATCTTTAGCTCTCAGCATATTTTGTTGTAATATTTGAATTATACATCGCATTTTTTTTACTTACCTCTATGTAATGTCCATTTTAAAGTTGTTATCGCTCACGTTATCTCGCCGTTTGTAGGCTACTAATATTTTTAAATGTCAGGATTTCCCGCCATTCCGGTCACAAGCGCGGGCTTTTCTGTTCATGTGATGTTTCAGTCAGACATTTGCGACATGATTTTTCATACAATTACACTAAATGTATAATTTTTATTTATTTTTTAAAGTGAAAAACTCACTTGCATTATGTAAAATACTGCGAACTCACCACCCATTAAAACGGCTAAAAAAGGAACTGACAGGGCTAATTTCTATGCCCATTTCTGCTCATAACTTTATTCTGAATATGGTCTATTTGAGTTTTAAGACATTACGTGTGTAGTAAGGGTCTTTCAGATGTGTATACAGCTTCATCTGTTTCTCATTCGCCATTTTTAATGCAATAAAACACAAATGAGCTCCTAACGACATAAACAGCAGAAGATCAAGAACGGGTAATCCGTATTTACGTCGAAAACATTTATTTCCCTGTAAAAATTACAGTATAGTGATATTGACGTCCAAACTATGTCAAACGATGTAAGTCATATACATGCTTTTAATGGTTCTTAATGTATATGAAAGGCCTGCATTTGTCAGTATTACTCAAAAAATCCACAAGAAGAGCCGATATTCTTTACTGATACTTTCATAAAGAGAGGAAACAATCTTATATAACTCATTTGCTTATTTAAAAATCTTTACTGCTATTTAAAACTGCAGTTTAAGTATTTGGGATCCCTATTATTGGTCAACTTGAGTGAGTGAATGGAAGAAAGAGCGAGAAGAAATAGAAGAAACAACACCATCCTGACCAGGGACGATGATAATATGATTAAACCAAAAGTCCTGATCAATCCTGATTCTGAATTCAAGGAAAACAAATTCCACAAGCCTCTTGAACCTGCTAACATGTCCTAACAATGGAGAAAACAATGTTCTTTATTGGTCATAAAAAAAAAGAACAAATGAAAAACAAACAGGTATCACACGGCCAAATGTTAGATGAAGTAAAGAGGCTTTTACTGATTTCTGCAACTGGAGACGAACAAGTGATGTTCAAACGATCTCCAAACGTGCTCATGTCTTCCAGTGTGTAAAATGTAGAGTGTGTGTGTGTGTGGGAGAGAGAGAGAGAGTGAGTGAGTGAGTGTGTATTTGTATAGATTTTCTTCTCCAAAAATGATCATTCAAAAAGAAAAGGAAAACTTAAGAGGGGGAAATGATCAGGGCGCCACTCCTCCTCTAATCATCATCAAAGTTCTGTTGTAAAAGGAAGTTTGCAGCCAAATTTTCATTCTTCTCACAAGCAAAGTAAGCCTGTATAACGAGTCCTTCTGGGAATCCGAGAGCTTTTAGCTGAGGAAAAAGCAGAGGAAACATGGAAAGGTTAGATAAGACCACAGACTCGCACACCTTTGATCGTTCGCCAGCACAGATCCTCCATCTGTGGCTCTCCCTTAATTAAAGGGCCTCGGTTTAATTACATAAAAGTTGAAATTCAGACTTTATGACTTTAAAAAGTATCTTAAGTCTCTGACTGGGAAAAAAAACGAAGTCAGGAAAGCACTGATATAAACTTTGTGGGCTGATGTGTGATGATCAACAGCTTGTTGAGGTCAATCATTTTAACTAGTTTTAAACGTGTTAGCTAATTAAAAACTCATTATTCTACACTGCCTTCATAATACATATCTGACCAACTCTACTGCTTTAAACTAAATTGCATGAAAGTCATTAGAATCAGTAAAAACATTACAAATGTAAAATGCAAATATGTCTCCATTATATTATTATTTTCTGTGAGACAACGCAACATTTAATCGTGTGATTTCAAAGCACATATGAATGTAGCTTGAAACTAATTTCATGTGATTTTTTGCACACTTGCTAAATATGATCAGATTCCAATAAGATATGTACAAAAAAAATAAAAAAAATGTGCTTTTAAAAGACAAAATGGTGTTCTTAAAGCTGAAGAGTTTCACCCTCTCAATAGCTTCTTTCTCCTGCGGCGTGACCTGGATGTAGTTCATGCCCCCTGCCTCAGCCACGCCCCCAGACACGCCCCCGGCCACGCCCCCACTGCCCGCTTGCCCCGCCTCCTGGACCGGCTCGTTCAGCATCTGGATGAACTGCTCCTGATGGCTGCTGATTTGCTGTGAAAACAAGAGAAACAGAAAAGCTTAGCCCTGATTTGCTGAGGGTTCATGTATGACACTGGACAGGAGAGTCAATAATCTGCAGCAGAACACTATTGCAAACACAGACAGAGCGCATTTAGGTCTCCAATGACATTGTATTGCGTGAAGCTGCCTCCTTGTCATTTCTGACTTAGTGTGTGTGAGTGAGTGCGAGTGTGTGTGTGTGAGAGTGTGTGTGTGTGTGTGTGTGTACCTGCAGGAGCTGTGGGTTCTCTCTGCCGATCTGCTGGAGTAGAGCTGGTAGCAGAGACGGGTTCTGCTGGATGATCTGTGTGTGTGTGTGTGTGTGTGTGTGTGTGTGTGTGTGTGTGTACCTGCAGGAGCTGTGGGTTCTCTCTGCCGATCTGCTGGAGTAGAGCTGGTAGCAGAGACGGGTTCTGCTGGATGATCTGTCTCATCTGCAGAAACTGTGGCTGGTTCCTCAAGAACTCCAGAGGATTGGCTGCACACACACACACACACACACAGGAGAGAGTCAGAGAAACTGTTGCACGATTTGGCAAAGGGTGTGATTATTTTATGTGAAGTTTGTCAGTGCAGCGGCTGATCGGTAGTAAATGCTCCATCTGAACACCAGAGGGCGTCACACACACACACACACACACACACACACACACACACACACATTTCCATCTGAACACCAGAGGGCGTCTCTCACACACACACATTTCCATCTAAACACCAGAGGGCGTCACACACACACACACACACACACACACACACACACACATTTCCATCTGAACACCAGAGGGCGTCTCTCACACACACACATTTCCATCTGAACACCAGAGGGCGTCTCTCACACACACATCCCGCAGAAGTATGATAACCCCCATCGCTGTGGCTGAATGAACAGAAGATTTGAGTGCTTTGATAGGCTAGTTGCACGTGGCCGCCATGTTGGATTTCGGATCAGTGAGTGTGCGGGTAGACACTTCCGGTTTCGCATTAGTATTCACACATTCACATGTTTGCCCTGTGATAGGCTACAGTTTATCTCCATAAATACTATTTTCTAAATCTGCGCATATATTTTCACTTACATCAATTGCTCGATCAATATTATCATCACATATTTTACATTTACATTTTTAACTGTAGGTACCACAAACAATTTAATATAGTTAAGTTTGTGTATATTTTACACGAAGTAAAATAATGTATGTCGTCGTTGTCGGGCGGAAACCTCGTATGTCCAAATTTGGTCAATTTCATATTTTTTCACAAATCGATGCTATTGGTCAGTCCCCACGTGGTTCTGTTATTTTTACAAATTTTTAACCAATCTAAAGTGTTGAAAATAGCTTGAGAGCAAATCTCGTAACTCCATTGGACACTTCAACTGTCTGAGAATCCTCGTAACTCCACCTCTTCTTCACTCCGCGGCGGGAGCTTACGCGGCATAATCCGGCATTTTGTCTCCTCAGGATTGAACGTCGCAACGATAAGAAGTCCTCGTCGAGCAACACGTAAAGCAAGCCTTAACTCTGATTTTATCTGTGTTAAACTATGATATCAGTTATTGATGTATTTTAAATGTCTACGTATTATAGGCTTAATATTACTAGGCTTATTATACGTGTGCATTGTTTTAAAATGTATCTAATATAATACTTGAATTGAAATAAATGTTTTGGATACCAGCATTAAATTATTGTTTTTATTATTATTTTACTGACTCGAAGTTGGCACTGTGCATGTAAAATACCCCAAGTAGCAGGTTTTATTTATGGGAGAAATTTCCGCCTATTAGACAGCCTAGTTACCTCATCGGTTTTTGTTCTGCTTCACGTATAGCTCTTAAACCTTTAAAATAGAGTTTAGGAAGATGTATGTAACCACAATCATTAGATATGAATAGCTCTTAAAGCCTTATCTCTTGTCAAAAGGCTCAATGCGACCGCAGACTTTGATGAACACTGCTGGCAGCAGCGACGTCTGTGTCCGTACCATTCTAATCAATGACAGCGTAACCTCGTATCTCCCTGCTCCCAAGTCATAAATCTCGTATCTCCGATTAAACATGGTTTTGGGGAAATGTTGTGTTAATGTTGGTATACAACAGTATATGATAGCAATATAAGTTATAATACCAACTTTAACGATACAATGTTTAATAATTAAAAAAATATGCAGTTTTTTTAATTTCCTGAAAAATAATGGTTTTGGAGATACGAGGATTCCGCCAGACAGCGACGATGTGCTGCTTATAAACACCAGACAGATAATGATTTATGAAACAGATCTTTACTCATCTCACTTGCACACAATAAATGCAGTAATAGAAAGCATGGAAAAGCACAGGAGAAATACACTGAAAATTATATGCATTTAAAAATGTGGTCGGGTTGAAGTCCTCCCTCCGGATCTCCTGCATCCACTCAGCCCGTACCACAGCGGCAACGGGGAACGCATGAAAGCTGACTTCTTTTAACATGATGAAACGGTAGATAACGGCACACAGCGATGAAGTGCTGAGGCTGTCAAGGCAAGTCGCCTCTCTTGAATCCTAAAAACACTCATTGTGAAAAATTATCTCTGGCAATTGAACTCGGTCACTATTGTCACTCGCTCTCTCTCGCTGTCTCTCTCTCGCTGTCTCTCTCTCGCTGTCTCTCTCTCGCTGTCTCTCTCTCGCTGTCTCTCTCTCGCTGTCTCTCTCTCGCTGTCTCTCTGTCAGATCACCGGAAGTACTGGCCCACACACTCAAGTTCGCACATCAACGGTCGCCATTTTGTGCACGGAGCGAATTAAACATGACTAATAAACACACGACTGCCTTATTCTGTGTCAGAAGCTCATCACCTCACAGGAGGCTGTCCTCATGAAGTGAGTCTGGAGGAAAAGCGTGTTATTAAATGTCTTTTGTTGAACAAGAGGTTCATAAACGCTTCTCATGTTTGGAAAGATGTTTGACGCGAGTTGCTTTTTCAAATGCACATTATTTATGTACATTTATGCACAAGCGACTCAGACTCGCAGTGCTTTCAGAGCGTGTGTGTGTGTGTGTGTGTGTGTGTGTCACTCACCGCCTGATCCTGTGCTGGGCTGTGATGGGGCGGTACTGGACGGTGAAGAGAGACCCGAGGTTACAAGAGGAGCGCCACCTACAGGAGCCACTGGGTCAGCAGCTCCTACACTGCCCTCGCCCTCCGCGGGGATGCCCTAACACACACACACACACACACACGTCAGTGTTTTTAGCTGCATGAAGACAGTGTTTCTCACCATGAGCACGTAATCGAAATTCAAATCGAATACATTCAGTACAAATCGAAACTCGGAAAAAAAAATACAGTGAGGAAAATAAGTATTTGAACACCCTGCTATTTTGCAAGTTCTCCCACTTGGAAATTATGGAGGGGTCTGAAATTGTCATCGTAGGTGCATGTCCACTGTGAGAGACATAATCTAAAAAAAAAAATCCAGAAATCACAATATATGATTTTTGAACTATTTATTTGTATGATACAGCTGCATATAAGTATTTGAACACCTGTCTATCAGCTAGAATTCTGACCCTCAAAGACCTGTTAGTCTGCCTTTAAAATGTCCACCTCCACTCCATTTATTATCCTAAATTAGATGCACCTGATTGAGGTCGTTAGCTGCATAAAGACACCTGTCCACCCCATACAATCAGTAAGAATCCAACTACTAACATGGCCAAGACCAAAGAGCTGTCCAAAGACACTAGAGACAAAATTGTACACCTCCACAAGGCTGGAAAGGGCTACGGGGAAATTGCCAAGCAGCTTGGTGAAAAAAGGTCCACTGTTGGAGCAATCATTAGTAAATGGAAGAAGCTAAACATGACTGTCAATCTCCCTCGGACTGGGGCTCCATGCAAGATCTCACCTCGTGGGGTCTCAATGATCCTAAGAAAGGTGAGAAATCAGCCCAGAACTACACGGGAGGAGCTGGTCAATGACCTGAAAAGAGCTGGGACCACCGTTTCCAAGGTTACTGTTGGTAATACACTAAGACGTCATGGTTTGAAATCATGCATGGCACGGAAGGTTCCCCTGCTTAAACCAGCACATGTCAAGGCCCGTCTTAAGTTTGCCAATGACCATTTGGATGATCCAGAGGAGTCATGGGAGAAAGTCATGTGGTCAGATGAGACCAAAATAGAACTTTTTGGTCATAATTCCACTAAACGTGTTTGGAGGAAGAAGAATGATGAGTACCATCCCAAGAACACCATCCCTACTGTGAAGCATGGGGGTGGTAGCATCATGCTTTGGGGGTGTTTTTCTGCACATGGGACAGGGCGACTGCACTGTATTAAGGAGAGGATGACCGGGGCCATGTATTGCGAGATTTTGGGGAACAACCTCCTTCCCTCAGTTAGAGCATTGAAGATGGGTCGAGGCTGGGTCTTCCAACATGACAATGACCCGAAGCACACCGCCAGGATAACCAAGGAGTGGCTCTGTAAGAAGCATATCAAGGTTCTGGCGTGGCCTAGCCAGTCTCCAGACCTAAACCCAATAGAGAATCTTTGAGGGAGCTCAAACTCCGTGTTTCTCAGCGACAGCCCAGAAACCTGACTGATCTAGAGAAGATCTGTGTGGAGGAGTGGGCCAGAGTCCCTCCTGCAGTGTGTGCAAACCTGGTGAAAAACTACAGGAAACGTTTGACCTCTGTAATTGCAAACAAAGGCTACTGTACCAAATATTAACATTGATTTTCTCAGGTGTTCAAATACTTATTTGCAGCTGTATCATACAAATAAATAGTTAAAAAATCATACATTGTTATTTCTGTATTTCTTTTTTTTAGATTATGTCTCTCACAGTGGACATGCACCTACGATGACAATTTCAGACCCCTCCATGATTTCCAAGTGGGAGAACTTGCAAAATAGCAGGGTGTTCAAATACTTATTTTCCTCACTGTATATATATAAAAAATAAAAAAAGTTATATATATAATTTTCGGGCTTTGGGTAATTTTGAGAGTTGTTCTGAGGGTTAAATGTCAGTGTTTGCTGTATGTTTCTCACCGTGAGCAGGTACTCGACGGCACGGTCAGGGTTGTTGAAACTGGCTCTTAGTGCCGCCACTACTCTGTCCCGCTCGTATCCCATCAGCATGATCTCCGTCACCATGTTCTCGTAGGACTGACCCGTCACTGCACACACACACACACACACACCAGACACACCAGACACATGCATTACTGGACACGAGAACACACAGATGTAAGTGTGTGAGAGTGTGAGTGTGTGTGTGGATTTACCCAGCGCAGACGTCGCCTCCTCAAATATGTTTGCATTTGGCGAAGAATCCGAACTGTAAAGAGGAAAAGGATAAAATATTAATCTTGTTAAGGTTCAGTTTACCATGTTTGAGTTTTAATACATCAGAAAGATGTTCAACATGACGTGTACATGTGTTTATTTAGTTCGGAATGGAATTTGGAAAAGAATCAAATGAAATTTGGAAAAGACTAAATTAGAATGATTGATTAGAATGATCATTTGGAAAAAATAAAATGGAATTTGAAAAAGAATAAATGGAATTTCGGAAAGACTGGCAAAGAATAAAATGGAATTTGTCAAAGACTAAAATGGAATTTGGAAAAGAATAAATGGAATATGGGAAAGAATAAAATGGAATTTGGGAAAGACTAAAATGGAATTTGGGAAAGACTAAAATGGAATTTGGGAAAGACTAAAATGGAATTTGGGAAAGACTAAAATGGAATTTGGGAAATAATAAATGGAATTTGGGAAAGACTAAAATGGAATTTGGGAAAGACTAAAATGGAATTTTGGAAATTATAAATGGAATTTGGGAAATAATAAATGTAATTTGGGAAATAATTAGAGATGCACCGATTGATCGGCTGGTGACCGGAATTGGCCGATTTTTACGTGATCGGCCGTGACCGGCGACCGGCCGGTCAGTCTGACAAATGCCGATTTTATGCCGGTCAAATGCACTCGGGCGCCGCATGATTAACATCGCGCAACATCAGCATCACACGTGCACACGGTACACACATGTAGAAAACCTCGTGAATTACATCCGTTCAGACCGCAAGCGCGTATTTTTTTCGGCGTGCATGTTAATCAATGAGTGCATTCACAACGGGAGCAGGAGCAGCGCGTGAGCGTCAAGCAGGAGCGTCGCGAGCAGTGAAGCGCGTGTTTCGGCGCCGAGTCCATTTGCTCACGCTCAATTAAAGGGAAAGCACACTTTTGATGGACAAAATAGCCTAAATAGGGTTTCACCAAAAAAGTGCCCAAAATGCACAGACTTTGCGTATTTTAACAAGAACTAGAGTAGGCTATGTCAGAAAAGAAAACGAAGACTAATATTTATAGAAAATGTACCCATTTAAACTTGTTTTATTATTCAGTTTGTACAAGTGATTGCAATAGGCCTGTGTGTGTGTGCTTTGAGAAATATCTTTATACTGCAAGGCTGTATTATTTAATTTTTTATTTATATATTATTTTATTGCCATTCCCTGTTTTCATGCAGCCGTTTAGTTTGTTAAATACATATATAAAAAAATATTGGATATTGAATGTGAAAAGGAAATGGTTCTTCCATAACACTGCACTTTAGATGTGTGTGAACTATGCAAATTGTAAAATGTTCTATTACAGAAAAGATATAAAATAAATATTTGTGTGTGCTGTAAAGTGGTTAGAAAAAATGAAATCGGAATCGGCTAAAATCGGTATCGGCAGGTCAAACTTAATGAAAAATCGGAAATCGGAATCGGCCCAGAAAATTGTAATCGGTGCATCTCTAGAAATAATAAATGGAATTTGGGAAAGACTAAAATGGAATTTGGGAAAGAATAAATGGAATTTGGGAAAGAATAAAATGGAATTTGGGAAAGAATAAATGGAATTTGGGAAAGAATAAATGGAATTTGGGAAAGAATAAAATGGAATTTGGGAAAGAATAAATGGAATTTGGGAAAGAATAAATGGAATTTGGGAAAGAATAAAATGTAATTTGGGAAATAATAAATGGAATTTGGGAAAGAATAAAATGTTAATGACTTTGTGAATTTATAAATGAACTATCGCTTTAACACATCAGAAAAATGTTCAACGTGACGTTTACATCCTGTATTTATTTAACTTCCTCAGATTATTTGTTTTAGAAGAGAAACTAGACTCATCCAGCAACAGCATTCACATCTAATCAACAATAATTGAGTGTGTAACATCCCGTGTGTGAGTGCGAGTGAGTGTGTGTGTGTGTGTGTGTGTGTGTGAGTGCGAGTGAGTGAGTGCGAGTGAGTGCGAGTGAGTGTGTGTGTGAGTGAGTGTGAGTGAGTGTGTGTGAGAGTGCGAGTGAGTGAGTGAGTGAGTGCGAGTGAGGGAGTGAGTGAGTGAGTGTGTGTGTGTGTGAGTGCGAGTGAGTGTGTGTGTGTGTGTGTGTGTGTGTGTGTGAGTGCGAGTGAGTGAGTGCGAGTGAGTGCGAGTGAGTGTGTGTGTGAGTGAGTGTGAGTGAGTGTGTGTGAGAGTGCGAGTGAGTGAGTGAGTGAGTGCGAGTGAGGGAGTGAGTGAGTGAGTGTGTGTGTGTGTGAGTGCGAGTGAGTGGGTGAGTGAGTGAGTGAGTGAGTGTGTGTGAGTGTGTGAGCGAGTGTGTGAGTGCGAGTGAGTGAGTGAGTGTGTGTGAGTGCGAGTGAGTGAGTGTGTGCGAGTGAGTGAGTGAGCGAGTGAGTGAGTGAGTGTGTGTGAGTGCGAGTGAGTGAGTGTGTGAGTGAGTGAGTGAGTGAGCGAGTGAGTGCGAGTGAGTGAGCGAGTGAGTGCGAGTGAGTGAGCGAGTGAGTGCGAGTGAGAGTGAGTGAGTGAGCGAGTGAGAGTGAGTGAGTGAGTGAGTGAGTGAGTGAGTGAGTGAGTGAGAGTGAGTGAGTGAGTGAGTGAGTGAGCGAGCGAGTGAGAGTGCGAGTGAGTGAGTGAGTGAGTGAGCGAGTGAGTGCGAGTGAGTGAGTGAGAGTGAGTGAGCGAGTGAGTGCGAGTGAGGGAGTGAGTGCGAGTGAGTGAGGGAGTGAGTGCGAGTGAGTGAGGGAGTGAGTGCGAGTGAGTGAGGGAGTGAGTGCGAGTGAGTGAGTGAGGTTGTTTTTGTGATTTATGAGGACAGAAATTTGTTCTGGACATTTCCTGAGTCCTCGTATTTCAAATGGCTTTAAAAACATACTAAAGTGTTTTCTTAAAAATGTAAAAATGCATAAAGTTTTCTGTGATGGGCAGGTTTAGGGGTCGGGTTAGTGTGTGTGTGTGTGTGTGTGTGTACCTGGCGGGTGTGGAGGAGGGCGCAGTGCTGCCGGCTGGTTTCTCCTCGGCGGGTTTGTCGTCTTTGGCCTGGGTCGGGGTCGGGGTTTCTGGGGTCGCGGTCGGGGTCGTCGCTGTAGTGATGGAGGAGGCGGAGCCGGATGCCGTGGCAACAGATGAGGAGGCGGATCCAGATGAAGATGAAGATGCAGGAGCCGCTTTAGGCTGCAGGAGACACATGACATTATACTTCATATAAACACACACATCCACACTCACATTATCATTAACACATCATCTACAGTTCAGGGAATTACACCAGTAAGCAGAAAATAGCCAATCATAACAGAGCTCATTTACATGTCGATGTCTTAAAGGTACAGCAGCAGGAATGTTCAATTGTAAAGGTTCAAACTGTAAAATGGAATTTACTGAATAAAATGGAATGTCAAGGAATTGGCATAATTTGGATTAATAAATCATTTAAAAATAAATCAATCAATCACTTAATCAAACTGCAGAGGACTAGAGTCTAAAGTGGTAAAAATTAACAAACATTGCAGCACTTTGTTTACCAAAAAAATAAAGTTATTTTTATATTTTAACTTCATTGCATTTTAGGAAGAAATAAACAATGTTTTATGCCTTCATTAGATCACCACCATTTTTGAAACATTTCACAGTGTCCTATTATTATAAACATTTTACTAAATTATTCACGTTTTATGAATGAAATTGATTAGACATGTTTTTTGGATTATTCAAATTTAATTAAACCATTAAAACGGAATCCATTAATTAAAACAGAACACATGGAATTTGGGAAAAATGAAAACAGAATTTAGGGTCTCAAAAACGTTATTTTTGTTCAACTTTTAATAAAATGTTTTGTAAATTGTATAATCTTCATGATTTGAATTAATTAGACATGCTTTTTGATTACTAAAATGTAATTTAACAATTAAAACAGAAACTAGAAAAAGAACAGAAAACATTAATTTGGAAAAGACTCAAATGGAATTTGTCATTAATGATATTTGTGTTTTCAAAATTCCTCTTTAATAATTCAGAATGTTTCAGACTCAAACACATCACAAAACTCTATAAAGGTCTCACCTTCGCTACCATAACCACCACGAAGTTCTTCTCATCTATCTTGTACTCCTTGAGCGCCGTGTCATCGTTCAAAATTTTGCCTGTGGTAGGACACAAGATAATGAAAACGAACGTCACGTTATTCATCAGCCAGCAGGTCTCGCGTCTGAATCTGACAGCTGTCAGTCATCCATCAAATGATGCCGCTGCACAAACACACTTTATCGCTGCATTTCACATCATTTTAGAGCAAAACCTGCGAGGACGAATCCTTATCAGCTGGAAACAGCCGTCCAAACACGCCACACAATCACACGCAGAGAGAAAGACGACGTACCTGCGTATATCAACTTCTGTCCCGCCACCGGAAAGCCATCTTTTCCCTTTTCACTCTCTATTTTTTCCTTTAAGGCTTTTACCTGTGAAAGACAAAAACAAATCAAAGTCTGAGAAGAGAAAGAGCGCAAACCTGTGATCCGGTTTCAGCAAATAAACCTGTTTAAACAAAACTACTGTGAGTCTGCGACGCTAATGACGCTTTACGCAGGTCATCAGGTCGTTAGTTCAGCGTAAACGAGTCTGGATCCAAAACAACGATTCCAATCCATCTAATCTGATCATTCAGACTAAAACTCTTACCGATCGATTCGACTGCACTTCCACTATTGGATGAGAATAAAACTTAGGGCTGCACGATCATGGGGAAACTGATAATCACGATTATTCTCGTTGGCTATTGACTTCATTAAACTATCATAGCTTCATCACATGGGAAATTAATGCAAAAAATTGATTGATTACAATTGAGTTAATTGAAGGCTACTTATTTACTTTTATGACTTCTGGTTATGCATGGTTTCGGTAAGTGCTTTGTAAATCACATTAGATATTTTATGAGAAGCAATTCAGTTGCAAATCAGACCAATCAGATTCAGATTGCTTTAAAAATGCTAATTTGTACTGACAATTTCTACTTTGTATTGCAGCACAAAGTTCATTCACCAACCATGATCACAACCAATATGGCCAAGATTCATGTTTGGATTTATTACAGGTTCTTTCGCAGATTTAGCAGCAGCAAACAGCTTTAAAGTGTTTCTGTCATTAATTACTCTCCCTCATGTCGTTCCAGACCCTTAAGACCTTCGTTCACCTTTAGATGAAGGTATTTTTGATGAAATCCGAGAGGTTTTTGATCCTCCATAGACTGCAATGTAATAGTAACTTTCAAGGCCCAGAAAGGTAGTAAAGACGTCGTTAAAATAGTCCATGTGACTCCAGTGGTTCAACCGTAATGTTATGACTTTTTGTGCGCAAAAAAACCCAAAATAACAACTTTATTCAACAATATTTTTGGGGTTTTGCGCACAAAAGGTATTCTTGTCGCTTCGTAACATTAAGTTTGAACCACTGGAGTCACATGGACCATTTTAACGACGTCTTTACTTTCTTAGCCTTTAAAGTTGCAATGATGGAGGATCAAAAACCTCTCGGATTTCATCAAAACATCTTCATTTGTGTTCTAAATATGAAGGTCTTACAGGTTTGGAACGACATGAGGGAGAGTAATTAATGACAGAAACTTCATTTTTGAGTGAACTAGGCCTAACCCTTTAATTCAGGAAGAACTTCGGAATCAACATCGCTGAACTCAAATGCACATGTTTGTTGTGTTGTCAGTCCATCCGCGCAGAGAAAGCAAGGTTGCCAGATGGAGAAGATCGAGTAAAAACACTGGGAAGAAAATGTGTCCTTTAAAGAGAAAAGCTTCATTCGGAGGAATTATTTTCCTGACATCTGGCAACCACAAGAAGAAATAAGGGAAGGCTCGTTACCAATGCAAGATGATGCAAATGTCAAATAATAATAAAAATAATAAAAAATTAATCAGCGGTGCAAATATTGTGACGATTATCTTTAATCATCGACAAAAGCAAACATCGTTAACGCGATTATAATACAATTAATCGTGCAGCCCTAATACAACTTGAACTGAATTGATCTGAATAATGACACTTGTCAATGAACTTTACACTGAACTGAATTGATCTGAATAATGACACTTGTCAATGAACTTTACACTGAACTGAATTGATCTGAATAATACTGTCAGATCCGATTCGCTGTTTGCTCTACAAAGAAAACTTATTGGAGTTAGATATGGAATAAAAACTGCATATTTATGGTTTTGCTTTCCTGGGAAAGACGCTTTCTAAGAATAATCTGTTCCAAAAGGCCTGATCAACAGGAAGTGAGAAGTAAACCCAGCGAGCGTCTTCCTTCCTACAGGTCCAGCTGACTTATTTAAGGGCACAAATGTGTCATTTGGTTTAAAAAAAGCTTTTTCAGGGGCTTATGGGTAAAAATACAACTCTAAATAACACATCAAGCTGAATAATAATAAATAATATGAAATGAATGATGATAAAAATGAAATGAATGTATAATAAATTAACGCCCAAAACATCCACCCTATTAGTCAAGTCAGTTTTATTTCTATAGCGCTTTATACAGCATTACAGCAGATTGACAGTAATAAACAGGAGAATAACAGAATCAAAGACAAATTCAGCTGTAAAGCAGCTCTACAGAAGACAAGAGTCATTTCAGATCAGTTCAGCTCAGGTGTTATCACTGTAAAGCTGCTTTGAAACAATCTATATTGTTAAAAGGGAGTAAAATGGGAGTGCCTGAGATTTTAAAAGCCCAAAAAAGTGCATCCCTCCATCATAAAAGTAATCCGTACGGCTCCGCCGCGTGATGTAGGAGTAGCGTAAGCTTAGCTGAGAGTCGACGGCTCTCGCGGTTCAAACTAACTTAAGCTCCTCCCACATTTCTCTTTAAAATTCTCATTTAAAACTTGTAATTCGTAACTGGTGTTGTTTTTCTTCATCCTCTGCACTTCCACGCTCGTCAATTCGTCACTCGTCGGGTCAGAGGTCATGTGTCGGGTCAGAGGTCACTCTTCTGCCAGAACTAGCTAGACTTGTGTACGGCTTTTACCGGAAGCCAGTGATTATACTTGATAAAGTTATAAATATGGATATTTTTCTTCACTTCATAAGCCATTTATTAACCCCTGGAGTCGTACGGATTACTTTTATGATGGACGGATGCACTTTTTTGGGCTTCAAAATCTCTCTATTCACTCCCATTATAACGCTTGGAAGAGCAGGATATTTTTTTGATATAACTCAGAGTGTTCATCTGAAAGAAGAACGTCATATAGGATAGCTTTAGAGTTATTAAACCATGGGGTAATTTTAATTTTTTGGGTGAACTAACACTTTATCTGGACAACAGGGACCAAAAGACAAAGACTAGCAATAGATTGAGATCACGCCACAGTCACGTGACTATCGGCACACATGAGAAAACACAGAAATACAATCTGTAGCTAATGAAAAGTCACTGGGTTACAATGAAGCCAGCAACAGCGACCTTTCGACAATGCCAAACTAAACCAACTGATATGGGAAAATCCCCAGCTAGAAGAAACCATCAAAGCAGCCTGATAAAGAGCAATAAAAACGTGTTAGCAATCCAATAGTGAAGCACTTTCATACAAAATATACCGAATTCTGTCATTTCCATGTCTGGAAAACACATACATCATGTTAATGGACCCGACACACACAGATAGTTGTATATAGAAGAGTGTGTTTATATGAACCTCTCTCACATACACTTAAAACACGCGTTAAACCATTTACAACACCACAGCATGACTTGCTAAAACACCCAAATTACCCACTAATTGTCTGCCTTGCCCTTTTAAAAGGTCATATTGACGTTTAAAAGTTCATTGCAGAGATTTTGAAGTAATCGCAATATCGCGTGTCTTAATTAGAAAACTTTGACTGTGTTTCGACTAAAGTAAAAACTCATTTTACGAGCAGCTAATATGCTAATGCTAAAACGGTTCACATAACTCCGTAAACACCAAACAGCGCCGCGCGCGCACATAAACGCATCTAGTGTGATCATGAAAAGTATATAAGTATAATTCTGGTGTGTTTGAGTGGCTTAATGGAGTGTTTTCTTGTGTTTTAGTGACATCGCTGACAGAAATCCGTTAGCTGTTAGCCGCTAGCAGCGCGCGCTCCTCTCACGCGCGCGTCTCTCACCGTCTCCTCCGCGTCGATGTCGATTTTAAACGTCTGCTGCTGGAGGGTTTTCAGCGTGATCTGCATTTTCACGTTCTTCCGTGTCGCCGGTGTGGAAACTGATCGAGGGCTGGATCGCTGGATGTGTGTTTTTCGCCGTGGCTCATCACAACCTGATCGCCGCCATTACGCGCATAAACACTCGACGGCCCGGCCCCCCTCGCGCCACACGGCGCATGCGCAGCGATTGCGTCACTGCAAAGAGGGCTGCTGGGAAATTGAGTTTTTGTTGAATATAAAAAATACCCTTTTCTTATGGTATACTAAACGTTATCAGGATCTCATTATGGAGGATCAAACCTGCATAAATAAAAAATGAATGAATGAATAAATACATTAATTAATTAATTAATAGATAAATAAATAAATGTGACAATAAGAAAATAAATAAAACAATAAACCACTTGATAAAATAAATATGATTCATTTTTAATCAAATTAATTTTTGTATTATTTTCCCCCTAATTTATTTTTTGCTTTTATTTTTTAATGTATTTTTATTATTTTTAATTTAATTTATTTTTGCATTCATTTATGTTTAGATTTATTTATTCCCACATGTATTAGTTTGATTGATTTATTCATTTATTTATTCATTTTTTATTTTCTGCAGGTTTTACCCTAACCTGACATCCCAACTCTACAGGGATTGGCATCATCAGTCGATGTTTTGCATGTTTTCAAAGCTTCCACTGCCGCACCTCCTCGAGCGAATGGAAAGAGTGGAAATGCAACAGATGCACAAACAACAGGGGCCTCGAACACGTGTTTACATCACTGAGTGACTCAGCCTGAGGCTCAAACTGCCAAGAGACTCTGGGAATCAGGCAGGAATACGAATAATCCTGCACAGTCAATAATCACGTAATATCTATAACAGAAATATACACTCCATTCATTTTCTCCATAGAAACACTGATTTTTAACAATAACTTATAAACCTTTAAAGTCGACCTGTGAGCTACGAGGCTGTTAATCGATGGTATTTGCTTCTGCTTCGCATTGTTTCAACTCAGTTTTTTATATAAAAGTGTTTAAAAGCAGAATTTGTGGTGAGAAACTACATTACCCATGATGCTGTGCTGCAAATTCCACCAATCAGAGAGGCGCTGTGAGTAAATGCACCATAAGAGCTTGTTAGCTCTGCCCACTAACCATGAAGGCTCTCAAAATACTTAAATATTTCAATATGCATATTTTGCAATAAACTTAAAATGTATTGTTTAGATATATATACATATATATATATATATATAAAATCAACATTTTTAAATGAATAGTTTTATATTTATCCATCTTTTTTAATTTAATTATGCTGTTCGCAATGCATCGTGGGATTGTAGTTCTTTCCCTCACTAAAGCTGATAAGTTCACAATCTTGTATTTTTGTCCGATTTCCAAATGTTTTTTTTCTTCTACTTAATGTTTGCAATGTTGTTGTTATTTTCGTTGTAGCTTATTGGTTTGTTTTATTGCTTATAATGCTTTAACAAAGCCTTTTTTTAAAATCCCTATGGGAGAAATGAATGGAAAAAATACTTTCGTAACCAACCCCTAAAAAAAACTAGCCTACCGGAGAAACGTTTGTTCATAACTTTAAGAGAACCTTTCTAGAATGTTCTGAGAACGTTCCCGGTTTGCTGGCATGACACTTAATTGTAGTTTAGTTTAATAATTAATATGCATTGCATAAATGATTGTTAATGCCGTTTGAAATTTCATTCAGTAGACTGATACTAATGCATGAGATGCGAAGTTTGAGTCCGAGAACGATGAATTATACAAAAGGGAGATTTGTCACAGGTTTTAATAAAATATGAAAGGTTTTGCCCTGAAAGACGTGACCCGGGTTTATACTCTTCATTTCGAGCCACAGTTCAAGCGAACGTGGAAATCCTGCATCGTTTATTCGCCCTCAGGTAAGCCTGAATGTGGGCTTTATCTTCTGTCAAACTCAAAATCACTGACACAGGCATGTAAAGCATCTACTTTTGTGTTTACAGAAGAAAGAAAGGACATGACGGTGAGTAAATGATGATATTGATAATTTGCGGTGATTTAGTCACTGAAAAAAATAACAATTTGCACTAACACATTTCAAGTATATTTTACTGCTACTCCTCTGTACAACTAACCTGTTATTATCAAGTAAAATCTACTTACTATTGAACTTAACATTCATGAAGTAATTAAGTGGGCTAAATTATAAATGATTTAATTTCCAATATAGAGTTAAGTAAAATCTACTTAACTAAGTTAAGTAAATTCAACAAAATTAACTTTTTACTCAAATAATATAACATTGAATTAAACCATGCATTTAAACATGCTTAACTTAGAAAAGTAAATAATACAATAGATGTCATTTAGACTCCACATCTACATAATAAAAGGTAACATTCGAAAGATCGTTTTTGATTATAAATGTGTCATTTTGAGTAGAAAATGAATCCAGATGTCACAAAATCGCAAGTTACCAAACCTTACAATAAAAGCAGTGATAAAACGCTGGAAATACAGCTGGAAAACAGTGAAAAATCAACTTTATTTATTATTTATGCCCCAGTGCATGATGGGAACACCAGTATCAGAAAGGTTGAGTAGGTTTTACTTAATTTTATATCGTTGATATTTAACGCTTTAATTTCTACAGGCTTGAATTGAGTACTACTATAAAATTTACTTCTTTTTTTTTTAATTCTTGCCTGAACTAACTTTTTCATGTAGAAATACATTTGTTTTTTCTGTAGGATTTCACCACAGAATCGTTTTAATCAGTGTTCCTTTAATCTGTTATTAGGGTCTATTGTGGTGAATCCCCGCTGACGAGGAACATTCTCACAAGTTTCTCTAATGTTTATAAATGTAACTCTGGTAATGAGCGACACCGGTGGCCGTTTAATGAACTGCAACTTATTGCTCATGATGAACGTGATTATATGCACCGAAATAGCCTACCCTTTCATTCTTCACTTAGAAGTAAAAAGAAGTTGAAAACCCTTTACAGCGATATACTGTTAACAAATATCCCGACACTGCCGAGAGCGACGTTAGTTAGTTAGTTAGTTAGTTAGTTAGTTAGTTAGTTAGTTAGTTAGTTAGTTAGTTGGCTTGCTTAGTTGGGGACATTTAATATTCAACAATATTATTGATCTCCTGCATTGACACCATTATATGAGAACTGAACTGAACTGAGCTGACGATGACATCACGGTTTACCCAAGAGCGGCTATATATATATAAATGAACTAAATTAATAACTTTTTTTTTTTCAACGGAAATGAAGCATCACTGAACTTACTTAAGCTGGACTGAGACGCTATTTTCTTCTGGAAACAAACTCTCTCTCTCTCTGTAAAGCTGTTTTGAAACACTCTGTTGTAAAAAACGGTATAGAACTAAAGGTGACTTGACTTGACATCTAAATGAATATGTAAATATGTAAATATGCGCTGCCCTTTCCTCTCAATAACACAAACACACAACACCAACTGAGAAACAGAGCATCTGATCATAGAGATGTGGATGTTTGATTCGCCGGCATCATGTGGACAGATGAGCTCATTAAAATCACACTGTTATGATAGTTTGATTATAAAGTATATCTGAGACTATAGATCTGATTATGTGAGACTATAGTTTGATTGAATCCCTTTTCTTTTACATTACAATACAGAACGACTCTTATCCTGAACATTGTATAAGCATTCTTGACAGACACACAACAAACATTTAAAATGAACTATTAAAGAAAATTTACTTTTTTATTTCATTCAGCAGAATTAATCATGCTTTAATGAAGCCTTTAAAAAAATAAAAATAAATTCCTATGGGAGAAATTAATGAAAAAAAAAAATACTTGAGGAACCAAAGCATCTGAAAAAGTGGGCGGCACTAATGCACTCTATCAACGTTACGGGAATAATGTTTGTTCATTTATTTATTTATTTTTTAATTCATTCAGCAGAATTAATAACTTAAATGCATAAAGGATGATGCATTGAAGCGGCAGTTGCACTGGTTTGATCCTGACATGAACATGTGTTTTAATTTCCAGCACTGAAGTGAAGGATGGGAGTGTTCCTGAGAAACGTGTGGTTCTCATCAGACTCTTCTTTGGTTGTTTAAAGGGTCTCCAGGGTTTCCTTCCCTCCACCGAAACACTCGTCTGATGTTCTGATCCGCTGATCCCTCATGTCTAGCAGATATTTTTAAAAGATGATGTTATATCTGTGAAATAAAAGCAGCTCTGGAATCTCCTCGTCTCTTCTGCTGGGTTTCTTTATCATCCGACGGCCGTAAGACAGTGTGTTTGTGTGCATTTAATACACAAATATACAATATCAATAGACAAAACACCCGATGAAAATGAAATGTTCTTGCTCTCATGATTCAATATTTATTTTGTAAGGTTCTGTCAAAGTTATGAACAAACGTTCTTCCAGTAACGATCGTTCAAAGTTATCTGGTCTTTAATAATGTTATGAAAGCGTTCATGGAGTTCGATCATGGAGTGTTTTTTTTTTTTTTAAGCGTGACTGTTTTAGAATGTTACATTCAAAAGTAACATTCCCATAATGTTTGAAGAATGATACAATGTTCCATTCCAAGAACTTTTTTAAACATTCAAAATTCTTGAACATTCTGAGAACATTTAGAAATAACGTTTTCATAACTTAATGGGAACGTTATACATATTTTTGTAAAGATGATTTGAATAACAGCGTCTGTCAAGGGCATGTATAATATGCAAGTACATTTTCCTTCCATTTTTTAATCAAAATGTTCAAAAAACATATTTTAAGAGGTTTTTCTTCAAAAATTCATGAATTGGAATCATATATGATATTTTACATGATTATATGAATACATAGCCTATGAATTGGAATCATATCAATCATGTATACATACAATACAGTTTTATGGTTTTCTTATTACACAACAACAAAATGACTTTCTTGCATGATTGATTTGATGAACAAAATGATTTCAAATAATAATTGTAATAAAATAATATAATAAAACTTTATGAGAAGGTCTCATTTGGACAATATCCACTAACAGCTCCTGTACTGACGCCTTGAAGGTCAAAGCTTTATCAGGGACTTTCCTCATCATCCATCTTCACACTGAACTGAGTCTGCAGGGTTTGTCCTCCTCGACCCTGAGGAACCGTTCAGTCAGAAACACTGATTCCGGCTCGGCTCCTGGCGTTCTGCGGATCAAGTCTCGTGTGGAAAGTCTCTGTGGGATTTATCCGGGTTTTCCTCTGACCTCATAACACTGGAACCGGGAAACACCAAAATTGCATTGTATTTCAACACCTCATGACACTTTGTCCTTGAACACGAGCGTTTATTCCTCTCCTCGAGACGCGTTATAATAACATTATGATAACACTGACACTCCACGGGGTTTCCAAGATAAAGAGGGATGTCAAATGTAGGAAATATGACCTTAAATCATCGAGTTTTGAGTAAATGTATTCTCTGTTTTAAATGCATGTGCCTCAGCTCTCAGACGTGTACATTTAATCTATTCGCGTTGGTTGTTTTTGAGTTAATAAACAAATCAAATCAAGGGAGTTTGTCAATGAACAAACGTTCTTCCAGTAACGTTAATAGAACATTCGTTGAAAGTTATCTGGGCTTTTATAATGTTCTCAAAACGTTCAAACAAAAACATTATTTATACATCGTTCATGGAACGTTTTTTTTTTTCTGAAACGTTTTTAAAAGAAAATTTAAAAGTAACGTTCCCATAATGTTTGAAGAAAAATCAAGAAAAGAAGTTTTAAAACATTCAAATAAATACATTTTCCTTTCATTTTGTTTAATCAAAATATTCAAAAAACACATTTTCAGGGTTTTTTCTTCAAAATATCATGAATTGGAATCATAAATACAACACGTTTTATGGTTTTCTTATCTAATACCCCCAAAAAACTGCTTTCTGAGTGTATGATTAAATGAACAAAATGATTTTAAATAATAATTGTAATAAAATAATTTGGTAAAACTTTACAAGGTGGTTTAATTTGTTACATTATTAACTAACAATAAGCTATATATTTTACAGCATTTATTAACCTTTGTTAATGTCAGTTAATATAAATGTTCATGTTAGTTCACATTGCTTGTTGTAAAAACAATATAAGAATATGGAAAATCCTTTCGCATGATCTTGATATGTTTGACCACAAATAAATCATCTTAATTCAGATCTGTGAGTGCGAGTCCCACACAGAAAACGACGGAAGCGCGTGCGTTTAGGTTATCTGATAACTTTATTACCAAGTTAAAAAAAGACAATGAATTACAATATTTACAGAATATAGAGAAATCAAAGGAATAAAACTGTAAACAACCAGTCTAGAAGACATCACAACCCACCATCAGAAATCATCAGGAGTTTCACAGAAGAATGAGAT
This sequence comes from Abramis brama, assembly GCF_963993115.1. Taxonomy (NCBI): domain Eukaryota; kingdom Metazoa; phylum Chordata; class Actinopteri; order Cypriniformes; family Leuciscidae; genus Abramis; species Abramis brama. Next base: position 38,291,443 of record NC_139977.1, read on the forward strand.
CTAAGGTCAACTATGGCGCCGAGAGTTAAAGGGAAACCAGGAAAACTAAAGCATATATATATACAGATATCCAGTGTGTCACAAGAGTCTTAAAAGCTTATTTCTGATGGTCTTCTACACGGGCGTCTTTTAGAAAGGCTGGGCTACTCCTTATGAAGGGCTTTTAAGGGTACAAAAGGTTTTTTTTTTCTTAACCAGAACATTTACAACAGCTTTGAACAGTGGAGAGCTAAAAACGGAAAGAGACGTCATCTATTGATTTGTATTTTTCTTCTCTCTCTTTTTTTTTTTTTTTTTTGTTAAGTTAAATATCAGAACAACACTTAAAGGAACAGACCCCGTTCAGTTTCAAACACTTAGCTTGGAGTTTATACACGGCTGCAAAACGGCATGCAGATTACCCAGAAGGCAACTGGGTTTCGCCCTCAGCAATGTCCAGTCATTGCTCGGGAAAGACAATCATATCTTGCTTTGGGACTTTGGGAAGCGACACTTTTGGTACCGAGGAGAGGTTCTGTTTGACCGATGACCGATGCGCTCGTGGATCCAGAAGCGTCTAACATATAAGGCTTTGGGGTTTTCGAGCAGCAACTTCCATCACGTACAATCTCAGCCTTACGGGGGAAAAGCTTCCGGAGAAATCCCTCTTTTAAAGGAACAATCCGAGTTCAAGAGCCGGAAGTGACGGGATCATGTTTACGGTGCAGTAAAACACTGAATCTCGCATCTTCGTTCCAGTGTAAAAACTCTTGCTTGTTCTGAACCCAGAATATTCCTTTAAACATCCTTACGGGAGGAAAATCTCCCGGAGATCGGCAGAAACACGGGATTTTTTCATCCGTCGATGTTCAACACGTCTCGTTTAAATCGTTATTAAAGTGAAGTGGAAGTGAGCCGGGAAGAGGTCGAAATCTTCAAGAAAAGTAGCAATTTGCTACAAGTTTTTTTTCTTCTTTTTTTGTGGGGGGGGGGGGGGGGGCAAGTGTTGATACTCTAAAATCATGTCTAAAAGAATCAAGATTATCTAGATAAACAACTATTCCTCAAGGAATTCAGCTACGGGAAGATTAACACAAGGCTAAAATGTAAAAAAAACTGAAACCGCGTGTCGGCATTCCGACCGAATCCGAAACCCTTCCCGCGCTTCGTATGGATTCGCCTCTGGTTTCTCGTCTGTGACGAACGTGACGCGCGACACACCGTCTTGAAGACTATCAGTGTGTGTGTGCGCGTTCACCGCGGCGGAAGACATTCGACTCTTATCGTACGCTGTTATCTTTCATAAACCAATGGGAAAGTGCATTGAAAGGAACATGAGAGAAGGGCTTTGAACGTGGAAAATCTCAGGCTTACAGACTGACTCGGGATTCGATCGGAACATCGACTTCGCGGTTTCATTCACTATTGGTTACCAATATATCAACATCTGTCCTGAGGGACCAAGTCACACTTTGTAAAATTCAGTGTAAGATTCAGCAACTGAACACACATCTACCGATACTCCAAATCTAGCTTTTTTTTAAACCAAAAAACAAGCAGCCAAAACAAATGATAAACAGACAGACAAACGTACGACATTCTTAACCGCGTCTAAAGCCAAACGACGTGTCTCACTACAGCTTTCCTTTCGCTCCTAAAGGTCGTTGTTTTTGGTCTCCAGCGTCTTTTCGTCTTCCTGGTTCTGAATCGGACTCTTGGATTGGTCAGATTGATCCACCCCTGCAGCGTCCACAGTGTCGGTGGATTGGTCGATCCCCCTGTCAATCACAGCTGCTGGACCAATCAGAGGCAGAGCTGATGAGGGAACAGGACTGTCTTCTTTCTTGCTGTCGTTAACAGTCCTGAAAACATCAGACGTGTGTTCAGCTTTACTGGCTGATTAATGTGGCACATTTTATAAGAGTTAAAGAGTTAATTCACCCGAAAACTAAAATCCTGTCATTAATTACTCGCCCTCATGTCGTTCCAAACATCCAAACAGGTTAACATTTTATAACAAGTATCCGATTCCTGACCTCAAGTATCCGATTCTAGAATTGGACCTGATTTTTGATTCCCAACCCTACAACCAAGACTGTAAAATAAATCTAAACGCACTTAAATTTGGTCAAACAGAAGCTCAAGAACCAATGAGGTTTGTTCTCGCGTGTGAAACAACCTTCTGTTTATGATTTATATGCGAATCAAAGCCTAAATTCAGTCTGTTCATCATATAAAGAAATCGTTTCTTCAGAAACCGCTTCATTCATATGGAGTTATTTTACCATCTCTTTATAAATGTTGTGAAGCGAGTTTCAATGGAGGCACAGAAATCAAAGGAAATCGTGTTTTGACGATTTACGGGTTTGGAACGACCCGAGGGCGAGTAATTAATGACAGGCTTTTGATTAGATTTGAATCGTGAGACTCACATGCCGTGTCGAAGGACGTGTCGTTCCCATTCAATGCTCAGCGTGAACGTGCGTCCGCAGAACTCACACGGATAGCGTTTCACAGGAGACTCCGGAGCACCTGAAACACCAGCACAACTTTAACACAATATTCACTGAGCGAACGAGAAAAAAAGCTTCTTAAACATTCAACATGTCTTCAGGATCTTTCAACAACCAATTTAGAGACGTTTTACATTGACATTCATGCATTAGACAGGCGCTTTTATCTAAAGAACATTGGCATCGGGATTTACAGTAATGCTTTAGCTCAGGTAATATATATATATATATATATATATATATATATCAGTATTTCATTCAATAGATATTTCTTCTTAACCCAGGGTTCGTACAGACACTGTAAAATCAAATTCCAGGACTTTAAGCACGACTTTTTTGGTTTTCAAGGGATACAATCAGAGATCTCACATATCAGACGGGTTGTCGCGTTGATTTTGTGTGAATAGGTTGCTTTATCAATAAAATGAAACACTCATTTCACATATCTGTTCTCAGACTCCAGTGATAACATGAACTCAACACTCTTTCTCTTCTCAAAGCTCAAATCTAATTGGACGGCCTGTTTCATAACGGGGCGATGGCGGTGTAAGAATTGAGAAATTAGGAGATGCCGGACAGTCTGGATGAAGAGCGACCAGACCCTGAGAGGATGAAGGACCTCTCTGGAAATTAACATTTGAACTCCCCCTCGTGCACTATTGAGACGAAAGTCTCACCTCAGAGTCCTTCTAATCTACATCTCTTTCCCTCATCCCCCTCTCCTTCCCCCCATGCGAAGATCACCAAAACTCACCCAAGAATATATGGTTTAATGTGAATAATTAACATAGAGTATTATACATATTTAGTATCATTTGAAATGTCTCAGTGCGACTGGTACAAATGTCTCATTTCCAAATAAGTAAAACAAAAGATAATAAGGCTTTTAAGAGTTTAGGGATAACTGGCACACAAAGGAAAGTGGTCTCTAGACAAATGGTCCCCCCCCCCCCATCATGTATTTTAATGTCGGGTTCGCATCTCTTCTCTTTAATCCAGAGCATTTGATGTTTTGTGTCGATTATCTTTGAATTGATTATGAAATTGGCGTGATACATTTACCTGACATAGTAAATTGTTACATTTGATTATTCTAACTGACTTTGACATTATTGCATTAAAGAGTTAAAAGAATAGTCAAACATTCGCTCACATTTAATGATGTACAGATATCATTAAAACCTTTTAATTTATGGAGTCAGATGAAATAACGAGAAAATACATTTTCAAATGTATTGCATTTAATCAAAAAATACTTTGCCTCGAGAAAACACAGTAACACGTAAAGACCTTCCGCGCTGGTCGGATGCTGGACTTTGGGCCGATCGAGCGTGAGCTTACAGCGGAATAAATCAACATTTGTTGAAGAAATTCTTGCTTTGTCGCGCTGTGATTGATCGTGCCCAGTGTGATTAGCTCTATAGGAGTTGTTTTTAAAGGTATAGGTATTGTATAGGTATTGTTTTGGGATCAATTGTTTCGTACATTTACGTCGCCTAATCGTGACGTTTTGTGTAAACGGCCCGTGATGTGAGACACTACAGACAAAACCATTGTTTTTTTCAGATTTGAGCTCAAAATTTCTGGGAGGAGAGTATTTAAATGGAACACGCAAGCTGATTTACTAAGGTTTGCGCTCGTCAATGTACTGGTGTACTTTGCGCCATTATTCATCGGCCCAAAAAAAGGATTGATAACCCCCCCTTAGGGTAAACAGAACACAACCAACATGAATGTATTGCAGATATCATTAATGTCAAGATTTTAATGTGCAACATAATTCGAGAATTTAGTCTGATTTGAGGGGAATCAGAATGGGAGGGAGGAGGGTAATTCGCTCCTGATAATACTGAAGGAGATTGTATATGAATACAGTGATAGGCGTCGTATTCCTTTAGGTAGACGTGTATCAGCTGAGAGCTTGACTAACGTGACCTTCATAACCTAGCGTGACGCTACGCTTGATAGCGTTATATTTTTGACCTCCTGTTGATTATCTTTACCCAGAATGAGTGAATCTGCTGAACTGTTACCTGTGTCCTCCGTCTCGTCCGGAAGCTTCTCCTCCTCTTCCTCATCCATCATCTCCTCCTCCTCTTCCTCTTCGTCTGCCTCCTCTTCTTCTCTCTCCTCTTCCTCGCTGCTGTTCGCGTCCTTCATCTTGTCCTTCATCAGCTCCAGCTGGTCCAGGTTCACCCGCCCCACCAGCTCAAAGTTACGGATCACCTGCGGATCAATTGGAATATGGTATAAAACGTTTGTGAATAAAGCAGCGTTTCCATCCCATGTGTTCAAGAGAACAAAATCATCACTTCCTGGGAAATCGGTGGGCAATATCAGTAATAAACTGTAAGTTTCTGCAATCGGGCTGTTTTTCCCTCATCATAAATGAGTGTGTCTCAGAGCGTCAGACGAAACACAATGGTGTGAGACGGATGGGGCCGACACTATGCTGCTGTCTGGGAGTTCAGGGAAATCATTAAAGGTGCAGTTAGTGATTTCTGAGAATCATTGTTGAACACTGTTGATATTTCACAGCCATCCCTTCATTGCTCCGCTCCCCAAATGCACAAACACACAATGCAAGAGTGGATGTCTCTTTATCATAGCAGAAGCGAAGAAAACTAAATCTTCGCGGAAAATAAAGCAAAGATGATGAACGAACGACAAGGAAGAACAAAAAATGAACATACAGTACACAAGAGTAAATACAAGAGTTAATTGTTAGCCACCAGAAGCACATACTCAAAACCATTGTTACTCACGTATGGAGCAGAAACAACGCAACCCCGGCGTCCGTTTTCAGGCCGTCCCACTTAAGTGCTGAAAAGCTTTTCTAATATTAACGCGGCCCTATAAAGCTGTTGCTTGATCATAACCTTTCTCTTTCCAGTGATATTCCCCTGACCTTTTCTCTTTTGTAATGTCTCTTAGCCATCTCTCTTTCTACAGTCTTTCTTCAAATCTCCCCCTTGCTCACTATAGCCCTCTTCGGATGGGATTAACTTTACAAGGTCAGATGGAGTGTAATTGTAACACAGGACGTCTGTAATACTAATGTTCAATTCGCACGGGATAAGAGATCTCAGTAAATCAGCAGAAGTGGGAGAGTAACTCGATTTGTGTGTATTACATTGTTTCCTGATATCACATGCGCAAACACATATTTATATATATAAAGCAGTTATGTCCGGTCGAACGATGTATTAATTAACTTCAGATTGTTGGTAATAGGCACTTATCTGAATGGTGTGTGTGAAACACTCGAGTTCTGCCACAGACTCGTCCCAGCGTCTAGAACACAACTAAACGCTTTTTCAAGCGTCTCCATACTTGAAAAAACACGTAAAAATACTTTTAAACAAGAAATGATGGAATATTTACATACATATTTACAGCGGGTCTATTCGCACAGGATTAGTATTACCTGAGGTAATTTTTCCGGACCTATTTACTGAAGGTAAAAGTCGCCGTAATCTTTACTGATTATTGTCCGTGATGATCACTGAGATGCACATTTGGACGGGACTAAAATCACAGAGAAGCTCTGATAATTATTACTCTTTAACCTACCTCTCCATGTTACACTAGTCCCGTCCGAATAGGGCTTATCTCTCTCCTACCCATCATGAGTGGACACGCCCCCTACTGCTGATTGGATCACTCTCTCTCCCCCTCCATCATGAGTGGACACACCTCCTACTGCTGATTGGATCACTCTCTCTCCTCCCCCATCATGAGTGGACACGCCCCCTACTGCTGACTGGCTCACTCTCCTCCCCCATCATGAGTGGACACACCCCCTACTGCTGATTGGCTCACTCTCTCTCCTCCCCCATCATGAGTGGACATACCCCCTACTGCTGATTGGATCACTCTATCTCCTCCCACATCACTAGTGGACACCCCCCCTACTGCTGATTGGCTCACTCTCTCTCCTCCCCCATCATGAGTGGACACGCCCCCTACTGCTGATTGGATCACTCTCTCTCCTCCCTCATCATGAGTGGGCACGCCCCCTACTGCTGATTGGCTCACTCTCTCTCCTCCCCCATCATGAGTGGACACGCCCCCTACTGCTGATTGGATCACTCTCTCTCCTCCCTCATCATGAGTGGACACGCCCCCTACTGCTGATTGGATCACTCTCTCTCCTCCCTCATCATGACTGGACACGCCCCCTACTGCTGATTAGATCACTCTCTCTCCTCCCTCATCATGAGTGGACACGCCCCCTACTGCTGATTGGCTACAAGTGTGTTGTGCTGCTCGGACAACTTTCCACTTTCCACTTTCAACAACATTTCTCAAAAATCGCTTACTGCACCTTTAAACATAACTTTAGTCGTGAAATAAACATAGACAACAAAATGAAAGTACACAGAAGCATAAACACAGCTTCACACCACAGTAATGTTATCTAGGTCAGAACAGGCACCTTGTGTTCCTCTCGCAGGTGGACCTCCAGCTCGTGCAGAAGCTTGCTGTCGTAGTAGCAGAGCTGGCACTGATACGGCTTCAGCTCCTCGTGCTTCTGGATGTGCATCTGCAGGTTCTGCTCGCTGGAGCAGGTGAAGGTGCATTTATGACAGCGGAAGACCAGGCCCTCCAGGTGACGGGACAGCTTCGAGCGCGAGACCTCCAGCGGCGCCACGCGCTCCTCTGAGACACACACACACACACACAATCAGTCCTGGAAACCTTTTATTCTTAATGCATTACAACTCTTCCAGCATGGAGGCTTTAATATAGTCCTTAGTGGTCCTTAGTACTGTATCTGAAATCTCTTTCCAAAAATTCAGCCTCGGTGCAGAATTATAGCCACTACAAGCCAGTCCCAGAATGAGCTTCCGTCAGACGGGCCGTTTCGGTGTCTGTAGCAAGGTGGAGGGTGGGTGTGGCCTTGACCATCTTGCGCAACGGTACCATGCATGTTTGTTTACGTTGGATATATTGCAATGGCACGAAGACACGCAGTCGTTCAAGCATTTCAGTTTGACCCAGAATCTGATCCGGATGTAGAAGCAACGGATGAAGAAGTTGCAACTCAGCGGCTCCAGCAGGACGTTTCCGAATGGTTAGTTTAAAATATTATGTCTGGATACGGTACTTTATTCGGATGGTTTACAGTTATTATCATGTAGCTAACGCTAACCTACTGTTGCCTTTTCATGAGAGATCTGTAACGTCTGTAATTTATCTTATTACAATTACATCAAGCTCTGCGATCTTGAAATGCGGATATCGCGCGCGCCATATAACCAACAGGAGAACAGTTATCCAAATAACAAAGAAATGTACAACACTCGCGTTGCAGTGTGTGTTGCAGTGTGTGTAACTTGATGCTGTGTACCTTTACATTGGCTCAAGTAATAGCTGCATAGCTAATGTGACAGCCACATTCTACGTGTAACAAGCTAGGTAACCATAAACAGTAAAGCAACACACTTATATATAATTTGTTGACTTGCTTGTCCGACGTTCAGCAAGCCCAGCTCTGTATTAACCATTCGATGTTCATTTGTACATCCAATTATTGAGCAATTATTATGCTTCGCTCGCTCAAAAGCCATGATATCTCTCGTGTACAATCTAAAATCGCGCTCGCGTTCCTACTTCCTAGCTCATGTTCTCATGGGCGAGAAATATTCTCTGGGCGGGCAAAGCAGAGAAAGGGGAGGTAACATTTCTCCTTATAACGTCATAAGGAGGAGATTCAAGATCAGCCCGGTTGAGCTTCCATTTTCTCAAAGGCAGAGAAAAATAGCAAAAGCTCGATTTACACCGATTAAAATTTCTAGAAACTTTGGGACCATATACAGGCTAGGGGAACTCATATTAATGTTAAAAAACCTCAGAAAGTGGAAATTTCATGTCATGGGACCTTTAATAATTTTTTTCTCTTGGGTGGGCGGGGGACAATATTTTTTTCACTATTCTCCTGCATCTGTATCCTGTTATTATTGTAAAAGTTTTGTTTTTTTAAAGAAAAGAAAAAAAAGCGAGGTTATGCATGTGACGTCACTGTCAGCTGGAGTGAGTGCGGTTACACACACTGAGTGGCAGAAACACTGAGTGGCAGAAACACTGAGTGGCAGCACTGGTTTTCAGCCGCGAGTAAAGTAAGGAAAAAATAAATAAATGATCACTGAGCCAATGAGTTAAATGACCCACTGAACACAGAGTGCCAAAAGAAAACCAACATCGAAATAAATTGATGAAACGCTAATAATGAAATGAGTGTGTCACCTCTGTGCAGGACGATGTGGTCGATCATGCTGGTCTTGTGTTTGCTGTGGTAAAGACAGAAGGGGCATCGAAGGTCTTTGAGAAGCTCCTCCGATCCACTGCTGTGACCGCCTTCCACATGCAGCGTGAACGTAGACCTGACA
>NC_139977.1:38305326-38330326 GCF_963993115.1 Abramis brama
GGCTCCTCGGTCTCCATGGCGACTGAAGTGTCCGAAGGGTCAGGGGTCACCGCATCCACATCCACATCCACATCCTCCACCTCGCCGTTGGTTATTCCGGGAACGGGAATGGGATCGGGAACATGCGTCTCTGCTGCTTCCTGCTGTCAGAGGAAATGACTGAAATGAGTCATCCAGTCATATTAAATGAACTCCTGTCTGCTCACCTTCAGGCTGCACTTATTTAATCAAAACTAGATGTATTATGAAATTGTGAAATATTACAATTCAAAATTGTTTTCTTTGTGAATCTATAGTAAACTGTCATTTATTCCTGGGATTTTCAGCATCATTACTCCAGTCTTCAGTGTCACATGATCCTTCAGAAATCATTCTAATATGATGATTTGATGCTCAGGAAACATTTATGATTATTATCAGTGTTGAAAACACTTCATGTGGAAACTGTGATACACAACTAGAAAAGTTTGGGGTCAGTAAGATTTATTAAAAAATTATTATTATTGTATTCAGCAAGGATGCATTCAACTGATCAAAAGTGACAGTATAGACATTTATGTAACAAAAGATTTCTGTTAAATGTTTTTTTTTCTAAAAAATCATAAAAATAAGAAACATATTAAGCAACAAAAACCAAACCAGCATATTACAATGATTTTAGAATTAACTTTATCCAGGGCTTGACGTTGACTTTTTTGCTCTCCAGCCACTGTGGAAAGTGGTTTTCCAAAGTTACAAGCCACTCAGCATTTTCACTGGCCACAATTCTGACATCGATACCATGGGGAACATTTAGATGTTTTTAATATTATCTCATAATTTCCAGCAGGTTTATTAGGCTGCTGTCTCTTTAAGACCTGACGCACGGATCCAATATACTGTTACACGTGCGTTTCTTTCCTCAACTGTTTACTTTGACTTAATACGCATGTGAATACTCGCCAAAACTGGCATTTTGACATTATGTTGTGTGTATTTGACTGTTTAAGCACAATAAGCAGCTAAAAAGAACTCAATTTAGTACTGAGAGGCATTTTTATGCATGCGCACTTTAGGTGCAAGTGTCAAAAATAAGTAAAATTATCCCACACCGAGATTCAAGCCCTGTAAAAAAATTTTTTATCTTTTTGACAACCCTACATTGTACTTAGTTTATTATTTCAGATGCCTTTTAATTAAAAGACTACAATAAAAAAAATATATATATTATATAGGCTATAAAATTCAACACGCAAAAGTGGCTGGTGACTGAGTTACACGCAACTAATGAAATACACACGCATGTGGCGAGTGTTAATGTCAAGACCTGAGTCTGACTATATATATATATATTTATATATATATATATATATATATATATATATATATATTTCTTCATTGTGTAGTGAAATAAACCATGTTTTTGACATGCTAAGGTCTGTGACATTTGATAATCATGATAAATACATTTGACAGTCTGATATGATATTTCTCTCAGGGCTGAGGCACAGATGATCGTGTTTGATTGCGGCCATTAAAGCTCTGAGTCTTCCTGCGCTATCAGGACATCCCTCTTTCTTAATTTAGAAACGGCCAAGAGGTTCCTGTGTGTTTCTGAGACATCTGCTGCTTTACAGCCCACAGCAAATTCAGCATCTCAGAGAGAGAGAGAGAGAGAGAGAGAGAGAGAGAGAGAGAGGGAACTGACCCTGCACTTCAGATGCACCTCTGCATCGTCAGCCAATCAGAGCCAAACACACTGAGAGACAGAGAACTAGATTTGTCAGTGCAAACTAGATGACCGATTTGACCTTTTAATTCCACCATCATGAACCAGAAGTGGTAAGTGATTTTTAACAACCCATAGTTGAGTCAATATTTTGATTGATGACTGATTTTTTTAACACATAAAGTTTAAAAATACACACAAAAAACAATGTGCATGATAATAACTAGAGGCCACAACACAGTGAGGCCAATGTAACATGTGGCATATTACTAACTAAAACATTTAAAGTCACATGAAATAGTTATTTTTTATAGAATATTGCTGTTTATTCTAAATTATTTCTTATTACGGTTTTAAATTCATGTTCCTGGTAATCTTGAATCAGAATAACTTCCTCTTGCAGCATCTCTTCCCTGATGATGTGGGCGGGGCAACCTGTCACTCAAATGAGATCCACCAATAGCAAACCACAACCATCCAATCAATTCCCCATGGACACAATCAAGCCCCGCCCACATTTGTTCTTGTTCCAGAAGTGTTTCGCTCGGATATATGGAACAACAGAGAAGAAAAGACGAGCGCAACTTCCCTTTCATGACGAGTTTAAACACAGCATACCATAACAAATGAGAAAACAAGAGTACGTAGTACACTAGCATTCCAGTATTTTCTACATAGTAGCCCAGTGTTTTTTCAAATTGATGAAAAGCTATTCTTTAAATCATAAAAATGCTTAATTAAAATAATACGATTTTAAAATAACTGCCCTTGGGTCTCTCCTCAGAGTAGCTGTTCTGAGTCTGTGAGTGTGTGTGTGAGCGTGTGTGTGTGTGTGTGTGTGTGTGTGTGTGTGTGTGTGTGTGTGAGCGTGAGTGCTGCCCCCTAGTGTCCGGTGTGATTCGCCCTATCCTGGCCTCTGTCTGCTGATCCTCACTGGGATCCCATTCAAATCCTCCCTGCCAGCGTCCTGGCACTCTCAGTGGAACACTAACACTAAGACGCTTACACGCCACTCTCCACGCCACACCGTCAAGCCCACCTAACTGGCTTTCTCTTCAGAGACGAAGGGTTGCGTTGCCAGTCTCAGGATTCTGCCACGATAAAGAGACTGGACTTGGCCGTGTGTAAATGTGAAAGTCCTCATTAAGAAATCCATCACACTCACACACATTCTTGTATATATTTATACTCCAACCACAAATGCAACTGCATTATCTCATTGAAATTAAAGTAATAAAAAAGATTATGCACTAGTCTTTAAACCACATTTTGCATACTATGAATTCACAAGCTCACAAGACTTATGAAATTTCATTTGTCACAGTGCATAACAATTTCAAATCCACTAGTGAAGTCAAAGGTTGAAACACACTTTCCATTCACACAAATGTTAACTGAATATCTTTTAAATAAGCACGTCAACTACCCTACCTAGAGAGCATTTTAAGGCATCATAGATGCGCTTCCGACACAAAGGCGGTTCCAAAAGGTGGACAGCAACATTGTTGCCCTCAAAAAACCTTATTTAGTCCAAGGCAGAATCACATTCAGAAAAGAGCTTTAGAAAAAGAAGAAAATCTTTCATTCTCTCTATATGCAAAAATGTGTAACTCAAGGCCACAAGATTTAATTACAGGATCAACTTTACAACACGTTCAAGGCTTTCTTCATGAAAGCCCACACGATGAAATAAAACACTTGAGTTTAAGCAGAAGTCATTTTCCATGTTTCTTCTGCAACACTCAAGGATTTGCCTTTATTTGTGTATTTCACTGAATGTGCAGCTGAAATGTAGCAGTTTAACAGTGCAAACAAAGAGAAAAAGACCCTTAAGCTGAAGGTCCAAACGGCCTGTGAATGCAGTTGAGAAGACGCTGAAGCCACCTCAGGGAAAAGACTGAATATAGACATTGTGCTGGAGTCTAATAAGACTGAAAATGTAAACAGATGGGAAGTTGAAAATAAAACTAATGCAGCTGTTTAAAGCTCTCTGATAGATGGTGCTCGTACCTTCACGTGTCCCTCCTTGGCCTCGCCGTACTGCACATGCTTTCTCAGGTGGTTGCAGATGGCCCGAAGGGTGGGGTGGACCTCCACGCAGAAGTTGCACCTGTAGCCGACGGGAGTCTTATCAGGTGCGCCCTCCAGCTATACAGAGAGACAATGACAACAAACTTTACTGATGCAATCTAGTTATTTGAACCGCTTGCATCTATAATTAAGCTGTAGTGATGCTGCATGCTTGCAGAGTCTAGTTTTGTTGCATTGTGCTTGTTTGCAAACTCGCTTTTAAAGGGGACATATCATGAAAATCTGACTTTTTCCATGTTTAAGTGCTATAATCGGATCCCCAGTGCATCTACCAACCCAGAAAACGTGAAACTCAGTAACTTTGTTTTGGTAAGCCTTTCTCTGTGAACCATACATTTATATTACCATAAGACACCATAAATGTATATTACATCTTGTGAAAAGGGGCATAATATGTCACCTTTAACACATTACGAGGCTCACCTTATTCTCTGGTTTGGCTTCTGGTGGCTCTGTCGTCTTCTGCTTGCTTTGAAGCTGTTTTCTTCGTTCCAGCCTCATGGCTCTCTTCTGGAAACCCTCATTGTGGTTCATCAGATGGACGCCGAGTTCTGGAAGGGTCAAGAACTTGATTTCACAGTGGGTGCACTGGTAGAGCTCCGTCCCATCTTCTGCAGGGCTTGGGATGGTGACGAAATCCCACTTGAGTTCCTTGCTGTGGCAGTCGTTGTAATGCATCACCAGTAGCTCTTCCGCGCTGAACGAGAGCTTGAAGCATTTCAGACATTTGAAGGGAAGCCAGTCCGCATCACCTTCAGGCTCCACCTCATCCTTAACTTCAACTATTTCCAACTCCTCCGTGGATGGAGGTTTCTCTGCTTCCTGGGAATAGATCACAGTGAAGTAACGGCCCAGTTTGCTGGAAGGCTGCTTTTTGGGAAAGACTCCGGGGTGGCGCTTTATGTAATGAGAAACGATACTCTTCCTGCTGAAAGCCTGGAAGGAGCAGAGCGAACATTTTCTTCGGTCCACCGCGAGCCTCAGCTCCTCGCTCATCGTTGGAGCCTCTGCTTCTGATGCCAAGGGCACCATCACCTTGTTCGGTTTCTCAGTCACCGTCTTGGATGCTGCCAAGCAATGCGTGTAGTAAGCATCGATGTCGTGGCGTTTCTGGTAGTGTGCGGCCAGGCCTTTGCGGATGGGGTTGGTGTAGGCGCAGAGCGCACATTTAAAGACGTTGTTCTTTCCCTCAGGCTGCGCTCTGACATTGTTATGCTTGATACGGTAGTGGCGCGCGATACCCTTCCGGGTGGAGCAGAAGTATTTGCACAGCTGACAATTAAACACAGTGTTATTTTCACTCTTTGCGACTTCGGAAAGTGTGATGTCGAAGTCACACATCTCTGAGACTTCGGTCACCCTGTTGCTACTGCATTCAGCAACCGAATCGTCTCTTCTAGCCGGCGACTGCGTGGCGGTTCCTTTGAACATATCTGCAGCTGGCTGGTTATGATATTTCTCATAGTGTATCTTGAGTTTCTCTAAAGTGCCGTGTGTATAAGGGCACATCTTGCAGCGGTATGCACCATAGCCCTGCCTCTGTGTTTTAGATCGCTCATCGCCCTCGCTAGTTAACTCGTGTACGTGCTCGACATCATCAGCAAAGTCCTCAGCCGTGACTTTGATGGAAGGATGTCGTTTCTGGTAGTGTGTGAGAACTCCGTGGATGCGAGAGTTCACATACGGACAGTGTCTGCACTTGTAAACTGAGCTAGGGTTGATGTCTGCTTCCTGAGCAAAGTCAGCAGCTTTCACTTTCATGCCCGGGTGTTTCTTGCCATAGTGGGTTAGAAGCCCATGAAGACTGTTGTACTCGGACAAGCACACGGTGCACTGGTAAGGGTTGTTTGAGATAGATGAGGTGGCAGACAGAGAGAGATTAGATTGGCGCTCATGAGTTGGGCGAATGACTTCAACTGCAGTCTCTTCCTGCTGGTGAGTATTGAACGGACTGGACGTTGAAACGTGTCCTTTGGCCAGAAGCTTATCAGGTGCTTGGTTCCCCTTGATAATGTCGATGAGGACAGACTCATCACCTTTGATGGCCCAAGGGTGCACCACTTGGTAATGGTTAGTAATGTCCCAGATGGAGCACGCCTCAAAGGCACAATCTCTGCATTGGTAATGCTTCGTTTCAGAGTTCCCCCCCTGTCTGCTCGTGGAAGTATCAGGACCAGCCCACAGCTTGCTGGCCATGTAAGTGTAGTCAACATTGTGCTCAGGGTGGCGTCTTTGGTAATGCATGAGCAGCCCGCTTGGTTCAGCGTGGGAATATATGCACCACTCACAGTGATAACCAGCCTCCAACACACCATCCTGATAAGCCCAG
Source organism: Abramis brama (assembly GCF_963993115.1). NCBI lineage: Eukaryota > Metazoa > Chordata > Actinopteri > Cypriniformes > Leuciscidae > Abramis > Abramis brama. The sequence goes on from NC_139977.1 coordinate 38,311,455, forward strand.
TGTAAGATCGTCATGGCCGTGGCCTTCACAGTAGGATGATCCTTCTTCAAATGCTTCTTCAAGGCGTACACGTAAGGAGACGTGTACACACAGTGTCTACACTTCAAAGATCGCAACGACCTGGATTTGTCTGCTTCAGTAGCTACAGTTGCAGTGGACGTGGAACTTCCCGCGTGGATCATCTGCGCTCTTTCTCTCTGACTCCGGACCACAGCTGTATGTCTACGGACGAGGTCGGCGTTGGCTTTCACGTCCCTGTGCTTCTTCTGGTAGTGAATCAACACTCCCTTCACAGTGCGGTTCCCATAGTCGCAGTGCTGGCAGAAGAACAGCATTTCAGGTTCCCCTTTGTCGGATGCTCCTTTAGTGTTGGAATTACCTGACCCTTCAATCCCGTTGTTGTTGAATTGCTTTAGAAACTGTTTAGGCGGTGCGATCTGTAACTCGTCCATGAGTTTCAGCAGTCCTGGGGTTGGGGGTGCCTGCTTTATGTACTTTGCCGTCACCTTAATCTCTGGATGGCGCTTTTGATAGTGGACCAGAACGCCCACTACAGAGCGGTTGTTGTAGACACAGTGTTTGCAATAATAAACATCTTCATCCAGAGCCACAGGTAGGATGGCGTTCGAAGACTTGGGGGTGCTGGTTAGGCTGTAGGTTGAATTGCTCGACAACTGTGCTCGGTCAACAGATATGACCCGCATTGTCTTCTGTATTCGGAAGTACGAGGCCTTTTGCTCGGGGTGTTTTTTCTGATAATGGACCAGTACTGAGTGCATGTTGGGACTTGAGAAAGAACAGACATCACAGTCATACACCACCACATTACCACCCAGACCTTCTCGAATAACTTCAGCCTCTGTGTTTGCTTCTGGCGTTTTGCAGATGCTTTTGAGAGCCGGACTGGATGATGATCTGGACCCAGACGAGGTGGAGCTTAAACTCTTCGGCCCAGAATTCAAGATTTCTCTTAGTGTTTGGGACTCAGAAGCACTCTTCTGAGGCTGATCGACCATGTAGCTGGAAAAAATCATGGCATTGTTGATCTTCACTGAAGGGTGCATTCTTTGATAATGGGGCATCAGACTCCGCACATTTGGACTTGTGTAGGAACAGAAACGGCACATATACACCAGATCTGGCTGGTTAAAGTTTAAGACGTTGCTTGCTTCTGGATGATGCGTCATATAGTGCTGGTGCAGATCATTAAAGTTGTTATATTCGATGAAGCACTCGAGGCAACGGAAGACTGCGCTCTGATCCTCTGGGTCCAGGATGTATCTGAAGCTAAACTTGATGTAAGGGTGCATCCTCTGGTAGTGTGTGCTGACACTGCGAGCGGACTTGTTTTGGTACTCACAATGTTTGCAGTAGAACAGGTTCCCGGGTACCTCAGTGTATTCAACATTGTCCTGATACGTCTCCCTGCCATCTTGACTGCTTTGATCTTGGGCATCTTTAGATTCCAAAGAGGCACTATAATTATCTTCATCATCAGAAATGGTTAATTGAACGGGAATGTTTCTTGATCCAAGTTTGGACTGCAGACTGCGCTTTCTTTTCCCAACGCCACGCTCTGTCTGAAGACCTCCAGAATTCCTAACATGCTGAGTGTTGAATGTGTAGTGCTGACTTTGAGCATCAGAGGTTTCTTTCTCTCTGCTTGCTTCTACATCGACGTGATTACCATTCTCCTCCACGTCATCATCCATCTCCTCAAGGTTAATCACATCCTCGTGCTGTTGGCTTTGACTAATCTTGCTCTGGAGATTATTTGCAATTTCATCAATCCTTGTCCGTTTTTTGACAGGAGAGAGATCCAAGGGCAAATCGTTGATGGACTTTCTTGCTGTCTTCCCAATAAGGTGCTTCTTGGTTGAAAATCCAAGGATTGATGTTTGAGTTTTCTGGACAAAGCTTGAGGAGCTGTAGGACTCGGACTCAGAATCTTGCTGCTCATTGGACAAACCCTCTTGACCAGTAACTTGTGTTCCATCACAGTACGAGTGTTTGTGTTGCTGGTGGACACGCAGACCTTTCAGTGTGATGGTGGAGAAGTTACACAGTGAGCACCGATGAGGACCCTGCTGTTCCTCGCCTGCAGTGGATTTTTTCCCGTTGATTTTTGAGCTGCTGTTTCCTCCATTCACAGGCTCAGAGCGTTCACCTTGACCATCTAGACCTTCACTGGTTAAGTCCATGGAGTCCCATTCGGAAGACCCACCATGACATTGTTTGTGCGTGTCAAGCTTTAGTGGGTTGGTGCAAAGAAAGGGGCACTTGTCACATTTATACACAGTAGCTTTGCCAGATAAGTGTATGTTCTCTATGTGACGAGAAATACTACGTCGGTGCATGGTCAAGAAGGAGCAGAAAGGGCACTGGAACCTGTTCATGTGTCTTTTGAATGGAACTCCTTTCGTTTCTAGCAGGTCATTATCCTCTTCTGACAGAAGCAGCTTAGTAGAATCCTCAGCTGGCTCCGTGTAATGGGTATCCTCCAAGTCACAGAGTTCATCATCTGAACTGCTTCTGGAATCATTCAGAATGCTGGCATCTAGATCCATGCCAGACCTAGACATATCTGACATGGTGAAAGTCGATCTCTCTGACAGTATGGAAGATCCTGTGCTGTTAGGTATTTTTGCTGTGAGCTGTGAGTAGTGAAAACTTGATATCCCTGAAGTGGACTTGAGCGATGCATTGCCAGAGGATCCTTTGATGGACGAGGCATTTGTGGAGGAACCTTCATTGCTCGGTAGATCGTTCAGGTTTAAATTGGAGGTTGGAGTGCTTCTCCTAGATGAAGCCGAATCAGACTTGCTGGATCCTGCACTTCCGTCATGCATTTTGGGCTGTTGCAATGATACCATAATCTTCACCATGTTACGGTGTTTCTTCATCATGTGATCGGCTAACTGCTGCCTTTGCAAAGTCTGAAAGCCACACCACTCACAGTTAAAGCTTCCTTTTGACTGGGGTTTGATCATAGATTCCAACACACGACGTTCTACATTCCCTGGTGACTCTTCACTCTGTTCTTCGACGGAGGAGGCTTCAGAGTCTAAATCGAGAACTTCTGCTTCGACAGGAGCTGAGTGTCCTGCTGGACCTTCTTTGTGATGCACTTTCTGGTGTTTCAGAATCCGTGCTCTGTGTGGGGATTTATAAGTGCAATACTGGCAGGAAAAGACAGTTCCTACACCATCATAAGTAGTAGCGCTGCAGCTGGCCTGCTTGGAAGTCTTGAAGGATCTCTCATCGCTTGCTTCACCATGGACCTTCCTAGTGTGTTCACTGAGAAGAGAGCTGGATCTGAAGTACCGCACACAGAACTTGCACTGAAAAAATGAAGTTGACGTTTTGCTTGAAGGCTTTGCTGATTGGTTGTGTTTAGCTTGCTTTGAACCGGAGGAGTGTCCAAGGTCTTTGTTAAAGGAGTGGATGCCTGAAACATGAACAGAGAAAGAAAAACATTGAGCGATTCAACTTCATACAAATTAGGACGCCAGAATGACTGTTCTGATGTAGTTTCTTTACTTCTAGAAGACTGCACTCATCATCTATGTCTATTTCAGGTCGCAGTAAGAAATGTTGATATACCTGCGTCCTTTTTCAAGGAGTCATAATCGTGATTGGTCAAGTCTTCCTCGTCCTCTGTTTGGCTGTGGGAGTTTATTGAGTTTGACCTGGACCGTCTGGGAGACTCCTCACCTTCTCCCACTTCTGTGGGCTGTAGGAAGGCCGTGTGGACGTCTTGTATGTGCACCTTGAGCTCATCGTTCGTCTCTGCACGGAAATCACAGCCATCGCACTGCAGCACTTCCATCGCTTAGGACTCCCTGGAAAATCAGGGAAACCTGTTTAGAGACAGAAAGAGAGAAAGGGGTAAGAGTATAAACTTGGAAAGGACATTTTATACCATTGTATTTCACAGAAAAGAGAGGAATACAGGATACAACAGAAGAATCTATCTTTTTTTGGAGAGTGGTCAGTCTGCTCCAAGAACAATAGCTGAGGAGGGATTATGGGCTGATTTGTTCCATTTTTTATTACCCAGGGATAAGCCTCAGCTGGAGCATACCAGTGGGCCTTGGTATTTACATCAGCATGTTCCATCAGATTGCATCAAGCCGTTCTGAAATAAGATTGAGTGAATCCGCAGAGGGATGAGGAATGCTCAGGGCTTCAGAGATGCAGTGCAAACACAAAGGATTATGGGGCGGGCTGTCACTTGGAGGTGGCATTATTATGTCCCATGACCTAAGAGCACCCGGCAACTGTGCCAATCAATGAGCTGAAACAAAGTATGATTCAGTCCCTGATCAATACTTTTTCATTAATGCGCACACCGCTGCCAAATTCAGCACATACACATGCTGTCCATGCACAAATCTCTGATGTGTTTGGGGAAAATTGCCATATTTCATCAGACTGCAGTGAACATTTTCATAAGCCAATAAAATATTTTCACGAAAATCTACAAGCTGAGCCAGAAATTACTGATATGTTAGTAACATATGATTTGAATTAAACTAATTCAGCACTGACCTCATGTAAACCTTATGTTACAAATTTTTTTAAAATAATATATATATATATATATAAAAAAAACCACAACCGCTGCAAATAATTATGGTTTTCTTTACAACACTAAGCGTGTCTTCCAGTAAAAGACCATGAACAGATACAGCGAACATGTTTTTCTTTCATTACGGGTCATTCTCAATGTGAGCCGTGTGTGGCAAGGACATGAGTGTTAGCATGAATTCAACAACAGCAATGCATTTTAGCCACCGTACAGCACTGTACCAGCTCTGCATATCTGAGAGCACTCAACAAAGACCAGAGTGATTCTTCAGCCTTGGCTGGCTCACACATTCTCTGGGTGATTTCTGCAAGAAAAGGCCTCAATGTCAGGAGCAGAATTCTATGGCTTTAGTGCAATGCTACACATTAGAGGAGGTCTTGAATGCTGTAAAACCAAACAAAAATAGATTCTAGTTCTTATTCTGTCCTGAAGTTACAAGAGCCATTTTCACTGGGAACTGAGGACGAGATGAGATAAAATCAGTGAGGTAACTCTGCATTCTCAAAGGGACCAAAATACTGTCAAGGACATGATTTGCAATTGTTCTTGAAATAAGACACAAAAGCATGATCTACAGTTATCATACAACATATGTGTCTTAAAGATGACGCAAAATCAAAATCCACTATTTACTATTTCATTTCACCGTTCTTATTTGGCACAAATATCAGCGCATGCAATTCCGAAGCAACAAAAATTATTGTTAATGTCAAAAGGTAATATGTTTTTACAATATTGCTGTCTTTCTTCAGATGTCACCAATGCATGTGGTTGGGTAAAAATAATGTGTCAAGAATACAAAAACTCTATTAATATGGAAAAGATGCCTTTTATTACGTGCCGTGGCATCACGTAACATTTGGTTAGGACACAGTGTTAGACAAAAAGGTTCAATGAGGTTCTATATAGAACTCTAGGGTTCTTGACTCAATTTTAAAGAACCTTTTATGCCAAAAAGTTTCAATGTGGTTCTATATAGAACCCTTTATGCCAAAAAGTTTCAATGGGGTTCTATCTAAAACTCTAGGGTTCTAGACTCAATTTTAAAGAACTTTAGGGTTCTTGACTCAATTTTAAAGAACCTTTTATACCAAAAGCTTCAATGGGGTTCTATAACTCTAGGGTTCTGGACTCAATTTTAAAGAACCTTTTATCCCAAAAGTTTCACTGAGGTTCTATATAGAACTCTAGGGTTCTTGAATCAATTTTAAAGAACCTTTATTCCAAAAAGGTTCTATATATGGAGAAACGTCTTGACTGCATAATACTTTCATGTTTAACAGGTTTTTTTCAGTTGTTTCTATTGATATGTTTATGAGCTGTTTAAATCATAAAATTTACTTGAAATTAAAAATAAATTGAAGCTAAATCCATAAAATGACCCCACGATGGGAAAAAGTTCGATATATGAAGCGCCTGATGGAACCCTTTAAGATTCTACAGAGTGTAGACTTTACCAACAGAAGAGAAAACAGGTTTCATGACTGAATGGTTGGAATTCCTGCCGGATGAGAAGAGAATAAAGACATCCGAGCCCTCACACCTACATCTTATCACCTGTGGCCTCAAACCGTAAAAGCAGACACTGGTTTCAACCTTCATTCTGAACAACACTGCCAGTGTGTCCCAGGGCAGGTTCGCCCATTGTCTCTCGAGGTCGAGTTTCAGCTCCGCCCGGATCTGTTCCGGCACTCCAGAGGAACTCAGAACAAAAGTTACATCCATATCTGGACAAACCCAGGTAGAGGAGAAAACACAAACTTGAAATTATGAGTCATAAAACGACGCAAATTGCACCTAGCAGCCTGTCTGGCGGATCCTAATGGGGTGAAATCTGTGAAGCTTTCATGTGCTTCTGACAGCCACTGAGCGCCACAGATGCTTTGAGCTTCAAGGGCAGCCATTTTAAGAGCAGCAATGTGTGCTGAGGTGTTCAGGCAGAGCGTAACATGGACTCGCAGATCTGATCCTCTCGCTGCCACTGGAGAGCAGCTGACAGAAATATATCTAGCAGATGTAACGCACCCAAAACCTTCAAGCTCAGCAGAACTGCAGGAAGAAAAACCCTTCTCGCGTGCCAGCCTGAGCTCAGCTCGTCACATTTGCAACATCTTGGGATTTAAAACGTTGTCAAAATGATTCCAGTTCACATTGATACGTGGAAGCGACAAAAAACGTATGAATTTTAAAGGCCAGTATGAGGTCAAAAGACACACGCCTGCGCACATATATATTCAAACGCTCATACCTATAGACTAAACACGTGATGCGCACGTCTGCGTTTTCACAGGCTTGCGTTTTTGAAGTTTACACAGAGATGATCACGTTTTTCACAATTTTTCAATGCTTGCACCTTGGAAACTGTTTCAAGGTTTGAGTTTCTGTTTTCTGACGTGTTAGCGGCCCCCGAGTTAATAACTAATGATCGTTGCGACGGAAGTGAATCAATCAAAACTAACTTAATAACTTTATTCTAGAGCTGCTGTAAAGCCTAAACAATCTCTGTTACTGTAATCTCCTATTATCACTGTAAAGCTGCTTTAAAACAATCTACATTGTTAAAGCGCTGTATAAATGAAGATGACTTGACTTTAAAACTTAAAGTTAAAACTTAGACTTTGCATTTTACATCCGGCACCCAAAACTGATTTGCAGTAGGCGTGCGACTGGAGAACGCTAAAGACAGAAACACTTGTTTTAACCTGTTAACCGTCAATCCCTCTTTATTATCATAGATCTGAACTTAAATAGTTGTGGTTCATGAACGCTCTGGAATAGAAACCTACGGCTGGTCTTTTTAAAGAGACACTCAGCAGATTATTTCAGAAGTGAAAGCGCTTACAGAAGTTACAGAAGTTTACTGTAAAGCAAATTACATTTGATTTATACATTACAATTTGGCCTCTAGAATCGCTAGAAAGTCTTGTTCCAAATTTGAGGTTAATATCACAAAAATTGAGCCGCTTCAAAACATGATGAATTGTGAGTATTTAAGCTTTCGATTGAGACCTAATGTATGATGATTCCTCAAATATGTGATGGAGATAAACTGGGACAGTTAACTGGTTAAAATGGTTATTTATATCTTTTGCTTGTGCAAACATCTCCAGGATGCTTCAACAACCTCCCTGCAAACTCCTAGAAATAATGCACAGATATTCTCGGGACAAACCAATTATTGGTTTTATTAAGTTTATAAAGTTCAGCAGTTTCTAAAACCTTGCAGGTCATTTGTTCCAAGAAACCCTGGAGAAGTTTCCCACTCGCACACTAAAGCAAAAGATGTAAATAACCGTCTTAAATGTGAAGCATCTCATGTGCCTGTGCCAAGCGTCAAGAATCGAACCCATGATCTTGGTGTTGCAAGCTCCACCAGTTTTCACATGTTGACGTTCCATTGCGCTGCTTTTCCATCGGTTTTCCATGTAAACACACACTAGACGGATGTCTTTGCGCTTTAATCTTTTGCAGCGTCTCACGCTTGACAAGACGTTCAAGTTAAAAGAAGGGCAACACTTTATTTCGATAGTCCACTTCACTTTGCAACTACATGTCAACTTATTAAACTAGCCTGAACCCTAACAGTTACTTGTAGTTAGTAGAATGACTAAAAGAAGTTAAACTTTTAAAAACACATCTTTTTCCCACTCACTGTACAGACTACGATCAATGAGTCACGGAAACTGATGTTCTTCTATTATTTTAACTCATGCAACCAATTTCAATGTTATTAAGTTATGCAAGATTCAACAGCCAATTTGGTTGAACTTAATTTAATGCAGCAACTGAACTTAAAATCATGTTGTTTATGTGTCTATGTGGTGTTTTTAATATGCTTTAAGACAAACCTTGTGTAAATTCATAATTCTCATTGGCTCATTTGCATATTCATAGAACCGCGTATACTAAATGAGGCAAGGGTGTCGAGTTACATTCAAGATATTTTAAGGCGTGAAGACATTTTTGCAAGGAAAAAATGCTTAAATATGTCAGTTTGGTGATCAAAGATGAGTTTTAAGGGATAGAATGATTGACTACAGTGGGACTTTAAGTTAAGTTAAGTTGCATCAGGTGGACATTTCTGCATCTTGCATTTCTCTATGCAAAAAAACAGGTTCTGTGTGAACCACACACACACACACACAGGACAGAGATAGAAGGACTCTCATGTCCTCAAAACAAGCTTAGAGGAACTAAAGCTTCACAAGGGGGTCTAAAAATGCAAAGCATGCCTGAACTTCCCTCTTTCAGAGCTCAAAACATCTGCAGCCCTGGGGTGAGAACCAAGACCTGGGAAAACCTTTTAACATGGGGAAAACCAGGAGCGATGACCCAGACACCTTCAAGACCTTTCTATCCCAATGCAAACGTCTGACTCCACGGAGTCCAAAGTCTACGGTCGTTTGTTAATCACCAACGCAGCTGCCCCCCCCCCCCACCCTCTCAAAGAATTAATCTTAACATTAGGCTTAATCTTAATGATCCAACATTAAGCTGATTAGAAGTACAGGGGTTTTGTCCTTAACCGTCGGTCCACCATCTCACACAACAGAGAGAGAGAGAGAGAGAGAGAGAGAGAGATAGATAGAGAGATAGAGAGAGAGAGATAGAGAGAGAGAGAGAGAGATAGAGAGAGACATAGAGAAAGAGATAGAGAGAGAGATAGAGAAAGAGAGAGAGAGAGAGATAGAGAGAGAGAGAGAGAGAGAGAGAGAGAGAGAGAGAGAGATAGAGAGAGAGAGAGAGAGAGAGAGAGAGAGAGAGAGAGATAGAGAGAGAGAGAGAGAGACTTCTCGTTCATTATTCTGTTTCACCAGAAACATCTACTCAGCTCATGGACGAATAATGATGCACTGATTGAACAAGTTAACTGATGGCTGAAAGACATGTTAAAACCAAACCAGAATCTAGCATTAATATTAAACCGGATTATTACAAATAGATATAGTTACAAATGATGTAGCCGCTTGAGGACTGTTAATTTGCTCATTGATTTATTTCATAGCTCAGATGAATGTGTGTGAGCTTCATTGAAGTGTCATCTTATGTTCCCCAGTGGTCAAGTTTGGAATAATTAATATTTTTTAATATTTCTGAAAGAGTCTCTTCTGCAGTTATTTGCTTAAAATACAGTAAAAATTGTAAAATATTATTCCAGTGTAAATCATCTGTTTTCTATGTGAATATACAGTAAAGTGTAATTTATTCCTGTGATCAAAGCTGTATTTTCAGCATCATTACTCCAGTCTTCAGTGTCACATGATCCTCCAGAAATCACTCTAATATGAGGATTTGATGCTCAAGAAACATTTATGATTATTATCAGTGTTGAAAACAGTTCATATTTTTGTGGAAATTGTGATACATTTTATTTTTCAGGATTCTTAGAAGAATAGAAAGTTCAAATGAACAGCATTTATTTGGAAAAATAATCGTTTGTAACTTTATTAATGTCTTTACTGTCACTTCTGATCAATTGAATGCGTACCCCAAACTTTTGAATGGTAATGTATCTCGGTTTCCACAAAAATATGAACCGTTTTCAACACTGATAATAATCATAAATGTTTCTTGAGCATCAAATCCTCATATTAGAGTGATTTCTGAAGGATCATGTGACACTGAAGACTGGAGTAATGATGCTGAAAATTCAGCTTTGATCACAGGAATAAATTACACTTTACTGTATATTCACATAGAAAACAGATGATTTACATTAGAATAATATTTCACTATTTTTACTGTATTTTTGATTAAATAAACGCAGCCTTGATGAGCAGAATAAACTTCTTTTAAAAATGAACATGGACAGTACAGCAGCAGATATTTCAGTCGAGATCTTGGAGACATCATTTGAGTTTTTCCTTCATAGGGTTAGTGAGAATCAACTCCATCACCGACACGTTTCTGGTCTTTCCACAGTCTGGAGACTGAGGAGCTGAAGATCAGGTTCTCAGACGGGTGGAACGGGATCTTCAGCGTGTGGTTTGGACGCATCTCAGCGGGTTATATAAGGTTATGGAACACATTATGTAAAACACACGACAGATTTCTGCCACATAAACGTCACGGGAAGAGTCACTAGAGATGTCTAAGGTTCTGGTGCTTCAATACCAGGTTGATCCTGAAATGAAACTTAAGAGAAGGAGCAGAAAACCAAAATGGTTTCTATTTATCTTTATAAATAAAGAAGCATATTAGCAAACCTGCTCTCCTCAACAATCTGCCGTTTGAGAAACCATTTATCATCAGAAACTTAAAGTCCGCCTGTAGTCAATAATCTTATCCCTTAAAACTCATCTTTGATCAGCAAACTGACATATTTAAGCGTTTTTTCCTCAAAAAATGCCTTAAAATATCTTGAATGCAACTCGACACCCTTGCCTCATTTAGTATGCGCGGTTCTATGAATATGCAAATGAGCCCCGCCTCCACTCACTCACTCAGCTCAGAGATCCACTGGTTGACGATCACACGTTGATCTGATTGGTTACAAGGTAGTTTGTGACGTCAGAAACACCAGCGATTTCAAAGCGTGTTTTTGAGACTGTCTTTGGTTCACTGCAGTTTTAAGGAGGAAATACTCAGCAATGGAGTCGACTTATGAACTTACACATGGACTGTACACTAAAAACACCAAATAGACGTGTAAACAACATTAGAAGCTGGATTTTCTCCACGGAGGGACTTTAAAGCAGATTATTGCAGAACTGAAAGCACTTCGAGAAATGAAAGCGTGGGGAAAAAACGTAAACTCTACGGTTCTTGACTTTAACACTTTAAGCCAAAAAGGTTTTATAAGGAGAAACGTCTTAAACGATTGCAATGATGGAAGGTTCTGTGAACTCTTTTCTTCTAAGATCACGGTTCTGCTCCGCTAATGTCACATGCTGACCAGTTTCCTGAAGAAGACTTCCTGAAGCATGCTTTGAGAGTTATTTCTGGTTGAATTGGGAACGGTGCCCTTAAGGTTACGCAAGCGACCAAAATAACCCTGGACTGAGGGTTTGAACAAACCCACCAGCACTCCGAGTCTCTCTGAACGTGGATGGTGTCACACAAAGCTTGAGATCATGAGAGGCCAGAGAAGAAGAGGAAACTCAGCCAGACATTCAGTTTCATACGTGCCGAGCAAAAAACACACATCTCAAACACATGTTCTCCATTACAACAGGAGAAGCTGAGCTCTGCAAACCTCTAGTTCCTCAAAGCGCTCGGTCATGCGGCGTCTGGTGAATGGGGAAGTCTCAGATGGTTCTCATGATAGAGCTCAGTTTGCACTGAAGATCTGGCCGATGAGATCAGAGATCGAACACACACTAGTTCCTGTTCTCACTGGAGTTTCCTGATAAACTGGATTGAGAAAATTCCAGCGAGTGACACGTTACTGGTCTTTCAACAGTCTTTTTAACACTTTTAATTTATATTTATCATGTATAACACTCTCTTGATTATGAAAGCTTCTCTCAAAGGTTGCATTCCTAATATCAATTAGAATAATTGCAAATTATGTTCATGTTTTTCAATTAAAACAACGATTGCAAGTGCATTTATAGTTGAGAACAATAAGCGTGAAAAAAATATAGTCGACATTCGTGTTTGGATGCATCGCAAATATAGATTATGCTTAAAGTCCGCCTGTAGTCAATAATTTTACCCCTTAAAACTCATCAAAATGACATATTTAAGCGTTTTTCCTCGAAAAATGCCATAAAAAATATCTTGAGTGTAACTCGACACCCTTGTCTCATTAAGTATGCGTGGTTCTATGAATATGCAAATGAGCCCCGCCTCCACTCACTCACTCAGCTCAGAGATCCACTGGTTGACGATCACACGTTGATCTGATTGGTTACAAGGTAGTTTGTGACGTCAGAAACACCAGCGATTTCAAAGCGTGTTTTTGAGACTGTCTTTGGTTCACTGCAGTTTTAAGGAGGAAATACTCAGCAATGGAGTCGACTTATGAATTTACACATGGTTTGTCTTAAAGCACATTCAAAACGCCACATAGACATATAAACAACATTAAAAGCTTCACATAACGCTGACTATTTCCCAACGTTCATATCAACAGATGTGAGATCTTCTGGACTGATGTGCTCATAATCTTCTTCCTCCATCCAAATCATTGGCTTTTATGTTTCAAAGCAAATCCCTTCCAGGAAGCATATGGCAGCAGAAATAGGTCAGCCATTAACAAACCTACATGAAGCTTCTGAGACGCATCCAACACAAGCCGTTCCCAAGAGCAGATTTAAGACCCGCTAACCTCTTCAGCAAAAAACACCAGTGTTATTCTCGTTCTCAACCGGCCATGAAGAACAGAAGGAGAGTGACAACCGACCTCTCCGTGCTTCCCCCGAGACACACTATCCCTTATAAAACACACAGTAACACTAGACCGACATACAAGCAATATCACACGAGCAAGACGATCCAGAAAACAGCTTTTATACAACATCTCAATGAACAAGTTGATACTGAGTGATTTATGTTTTAGACATATTACAGTTTGTCTCGATTCTGAACGAATCAGTAATTTTGAATCATCTCTGAGTGAATCACTGTTGTTGAACAAATCAGATTCAATGACACTCAATGACAGCCCACTGATTTTCTTTCCTGAATGACTCATTCATAAATGACTCATTCATAATGATTTAATGAGTCGCTTTTTCTTTTCTGAAAGAATCCATTTTGAACAAATCGTTCAAATAAATGATTCAATAACCCATCCATAAAGATTCAATGACTCATTCTGAATGAATCAGAGTGAGTCATTGAATCTAAATGATTCAATGACTCATTCCGAAAGAATCGGGCTGCGTCCAAAAGCGCATACTCTCAGTTCAATTCAATTCAAATCAAAACTTTATTGTCTATCCCCACAGGGGTAGAAAATTGTCTTTAGACAAAGGCTCAACAAACAATACAACAACAACACATAACAACACATACTCTTGAAGAGGTACTTATTTTAAATAAGTAATTACTTCACAACTGTTAAAAAATTATGTTCCATAGTATGAATGTAATCCGGACATACTACATTTGTACAGCATACATTGCCAGCTTCAGTAGCATTGTTTCATAAGTCCTCTCCCGTGGCCTCATGGGATAGTAAAGTGTCCATCATATGTGCACTTTTTTGCTTATTCTGTTTTTCACCTACTATATAGCCTCAGTTTTAAACAAATCGTTTGAATGATTCAATGAATCATTCATAAAGACTATCACTTGTTTCCTTCCTGAGTTTGAATGAGTGATTCAATGACTCACTCATGATGACAGCCACTTGTTTCGTATCTCAATGAATCAGTGTTTTTGAACAATTTGACTCAATGAATGATTCAATGATTCAGTTGCTTAATTCCTAAATGAATCAGTGTTTTGAACAAATCGGTTGACTGGATGATTCAATGACTCACTCATGATGACAGCCACTTGTTTCGTTTCTCAATGAATCAGTGCTTTTGAACAAATTGACTCAATGAATGATTCAATGATACAGTTGCTTAATTCCTAAATGAATCAGGGTTTTGAACGAATCGGTTGACTGGATGATTCAGTGAGTCACTCTGGTGTAACAATGCAGCCTGCAGAAAGAGTCACTTGCACATACCGTAACAATGGCAAAGAGGCACACAAAATAGACAAATTTAAATGCCACATGTACGCAATTCGCTAAAATGATGTGCTCAAGTATAAAAATATAATCTCTATGCCCTAAAACAAATGTTTTTATGAAGACTTTAGCCCTGTACTAACTTTAATATTGAAGTATTTAAAAAGATAGCTGCAACTTAAACCACTCGACAGCGCTGAACTCTTACTTCTCTAACCAAGAAGATCAAGAACCGAGAGAAGAACCGAAAACATCATCAAATCTCCAAGTATTATTTTCAGAACACAGAAAGATGTTTTGCTCTTACACAACTTTTCCACCAGCATTAATAATTCCACATATTGTCCATACATTTCAACAATGATCTATCTATCTAATGATCAGATTAAAGTGATGAATATTTCTAAAAATGGAAGAACTTTCCTAGTTCAATGATCAAAATATCAATGAAATCCCATCTATGAATTTAAAAAAGGGAATAATCAATACAATATATATTTTTTTAATTGTTGTGGGTTCCATTTGCTATTATAATAATGAATAATTATGATGATGTCTTGCAGGTCAATAAATATTAATTCAGCAAAGGCCAGGAGTGTTCCCAGAGAGCCTCACGACTGTAGGAACACACTGATGTTCATCTGAGGAAGTGCTGTGGTCGAGGAGTCTCATCGCTCCACTGCTCCTGACTGAATTATCTCCCGCATCAGCGCTAGCGACTCCATTTCACTCGCGCGCGCGTCAAGGCTAATGCTGACACTGGTCATCCACCATTTTGTGCTCCTCAAGGCATCAGCAGCAGATCTTCCTGACTCTCAAACCCTGCTGGCCTTTTCACACACACACATGCATTCACACAGAATGTTCTGATCTAATCTGACCTCTGACCTGTAGCGCCTGAATCATAATCATAATCATAATCACACACTGTCGGCTGGTTGGCCAGAGGAGAGCTGAGGCTGAGTCTGGTTTCTCACGAGGGTTTCCTCCATTCTGTCACTGATGGAGTTTTGGTTCCTGTCGCCTTTGGCTTTTGTCATTTAATTTAATATTCAACACTATTGTTGATCTCCTGCACTGATGCATTATATGAGAACCGAGCTGAGCTGGACTTTCTCCAGAGCGGCATTATATATATAAATTAACTAAATTAATCACTTTTTTACAACAGAAATGAACTTAAGCTGGACTGAGACGCTATTCTCTTCTAGAAACAAACTTTACTGCATTATTCTCCTGTTATCTGTGTAAAGCTGCTCTGAAACGATCTATAATGTTAAAAGCGCAGTATAAATAAAGGAGACTTGGCTTGCATTCACACACGAGAGCAAACACTGCACAGCTTCCTCCAGCGAAAGCAAAACTAACACCAGCCGATCCTCTTAATCACACAGGAGATCTCTTTAATATCAGCACCAGAATCTAAAACTGTGTCTGTGAAACTGTGTCTGCGATCGAGAGACAAACATCTCCGTATGAACCGTCACAACTTACAGGAGAAACATTCACGTTAATACCGGAGTGAAACGCCATTAAGCCTTTGGAGCAACATATCAATAATCAACTTCACCAAATAACTCAAGCACCATAAAAATTGGTTTTACTCAGAAATTGCGATAATACTTTACAATAAGATTCATTAATTAACATGAACTAAGAATGAACAATATTTCAATATTTTCAACATTTACTAATACATCATTAAAATCAAAGGTTGTATTTGTTAACATTAGTTAATGCACTGTGAACAAACATGAACAATGTGTATTTTTATTAACTAACATTAACAAAGATGAATAAATCTTGTAACAAATGTGTTGCTCATGGTTAGTTCATGTTAGTTAATACAGTAACTAATGCACCTTATTGTAAAGTGTTGCCGAAATTGCTAGTAAATATCACAAATAAGTTCACATTAAGCATTGGAAATTGTACTTAAAATGTAAAATGTACTCCAATAAGTCTCAAAAAATGATATTTCAGTGTATTTGATCAGATCCACATGCATGCTTCGTGTAAAACCACAACGCGAGTCTCATTTCTGCGCGGCAACGCATCAAATAAATGTCTTGCAATTAAAACCGCTACTTTCCACTCATACGGCGAGTCTCCGACACAATCTCAGCTCTGCATTATTTAAAGAGACATATTTCATCCGTCCTGAGCTTCACTAATTGCCGGCCTCAGGCGTGGGAACGTTTTATCTAATGATGATGGATGAAACTCTAGGAGATGCTTCACTCAACGAGGTCCCGCTTTCCTGAACGCAGAGATATCTCCAAACCCAGGTCTTCTTCAAGGACTCCAGGCTCGTTTCTGCATATGCAAACATGGGCGGCCGTGATTGGTCACGAGAAACACATCTACCAATGGCATGATGCAGTTTTTGTCCTTTACATTTAAAGCAAAAGCATGAAAACTAATGAGATTCCAGAGCGGTCATGGAGAAGAATATCAGCGCTAAACTGCTTTGGTTTATTCTGCCGAACACAAGAGAAGATATTTCCAGGAATGTTTCAATTGTTTTTGAACATTGAACAACCAAAACACTGCAGCACTTCTGAAGAGTTTCTTCTGTGTTCCTCTGAATGAAGTGAGGCTGAGGCTTGACAGAGTAAATGATGACAGAATGATCAGAACTATTCCTTTAAATAGTTTAATCATTTCAAGTACACAATCTCAAAGGCAAATAAAGACTAACGGTTGGTATCGATTCATCCAGTGCAGAGAAATTAAACTTGCAGAGTTATTATGAAAATCCACATATTCTCTCATATGGAAAAGACAAAGATAACACTAAACCTTACTCTACACTACACTACACACTACACACTACACACTACACTATACACTACACTACAAACTACACACTACACTATACACTACACTACACACTACACTACACTACACTAAACCTTACTCTACTATACACTACACACTACACTACACTACACTACACTACACTACACTACACTACACAACGCTACACTACACTACACTACACTACACTACACTACACTACACTACACAACGCTACACTACACTACACTACACTACACACTACACTACACTACACTAAACCTTACTCTACTATACACTACACACTACACTATACACTACACTACACTACACTACACTACACAACGCTACACTACACTACACAACGCTACACTACACTACACTACACAACGCTACACTACACTACACTACACAACACTACACTACACTACACTACACTACACTACACAACGCTACACTACACTACACTACACTACACTACACTACACTACACTACACAACGCTACACTACACTACACAACGCTACACTACACTACACTACACTACACTACACTACACTACACTACACAACGCTACACTACACTACACTACACAACACTACACTACACTACACTACACTACACAACGCTACACTACACTACACTACACTACACAACGCTACACTACACTACACTACACTACACACTGCATAAACTCTGAGGTCAAGAGAGCAAGACGCTACAAACAGTGTCATTAATGTCACGCATCACCATCCAATGAGGCCATCCGAGCTCTGGGAGCGACTGTAAGAAGAAAAGAATGAAACGCTCAGGACCAAAACATTGGAAAATAACCAGGAAGCGTTTTCCCTCAGGAAACCTTCAGTTCCAATTCCGCTGTTCTCTTTCTGTCTTTGGCCTGATTCGGGCAGTTTTCTCAAGCCAACGAGTGTTTCCATCAAACCGCATAGAACATCAAAGCATGAAGAAGACAAGAGCAACGGTCCTCGGTTTGGGCCATAGGATCATTTAATGATGGACTACTGTCAGCTGAAGGAAATCAAGAGCCTGAGAGGTTTCAGAGCAAACACTGATTAGACTAAAAATGAAGTGTTTACTGAAGAAACGTCCACATACTTCACTTTTAATCACTTCAATATCACTCTATCCTAGGTCAGAGAAACCCATGTGTTCACTGTGTGTCATCAGAATCATTTCCACACAGAACAGTTTACATTTAGTTTACGTTTACAGCAAATAAATGTCATTTCATACGAGCGTAATGAAACTTCACTACTTCAACATTAAACGCTGCAGACACTTCAGGACAAATTGTGAATGTAAATTGTTTACCGTCGTGTTTCATCGTTCGGCTCTGATCTGGGATTCACTTCAGAATTAAATAATTTAGAGCCAATATTTTGTTTTCAGATCTTTACTGAAACACCAGCTTATAAGTGCCATATGAGAACTTTCATATGCATAGAAAGACGTCTTTTGAACTTTCTATTCATCAAAGAATCCTGAAAAATAAAATATATCACGTTTCCACAAAAGATTTTCAACACTGATAATAATCATAAATGTTTCTTGATCATCAAATCCTCATATTAGAGTGATTTCTGAAGGATCATGTGACACTGAAGACTGGAGTAATGATGCTGAAAATTCAGCTTTGATCACAGGAATAAATTACACTTTACTGTATATTCACATAGAAAACAGATGATTTACATTGGAATAATATTTCAAAATTTTTACTGTATTTTTGATCAAATAAACGCAGACTTGGTGAAAAGTTTTGACCAGTAGCGTATACTGATAATTTCACATTTTGACTGTAAATGTTATAATAATAATAATAAACTTTATTTTC
>NC_139977.1:38335326-38347826 GCF_963993115.1 Abramis brama
TTCAAATTTTCTGTATTATGTGCAGTGTATTGTTGGCAAAAGTTTTTAATCTGCACCTTTCCCAAGTCCCACCACTGATTTAAAGATGTATAGCTAAATCTCTCTTCCCTCCAAGATTTCCACAAGAGATCAAAAGAGTGCACAAAGATGTGATCGTGCAGTAATCTGCTATTAAAGTGCCAGTGCGTCTGATAGAGTTTAGACGACAGAACAGACATAGACATTGAAATAAAATGGTGATCTGACATAGATGTTGGTGAGATACAACTGCCATAAAATCTTCCTTTGTTACCCTTTTCAACATAAAACCGATCCAGTCTTGCAGCAGAGACCTTATTTGAATTCATTTTCAACCAGGTGTACTGTTTAACATGAGGGTAAGCCTCTCTCCACAAATCGAACAGATTGTGTCTATTAATTAAAGATTTAAAAACACCCGCTGAACTAGGATGAGGTTCCTCATGATTTCTATCTAATTTGTGATCTACAGTACAATTGAAATCACCACCTATTATAACAATGTTATCCTGAGGACATTTCAACAATTCTTCAGAAAATTTTCCAAAAAAAACACTTCGTTCACTTCCTATATTAGGAGCATAAATATTAAAAAATGAAAAACTAGTATTGTCTATTGTTATATCCGCACGCAATAGGCGTCCAGGTATTATTTCTAAAAAGTCTGGATCATTTTCTACACGTTTTGAAAATAAAAACGCAACACCAGCACTCAGATTTGTGCCATGACTAAGGCCAATGCTCCCTGACCATTCGTTTGTCCAGTCGACTTCATTACAAGCATCGGTATGTGTCTCCTGTAACATAGTTACATCTACTTTTTTAAGGTATAAATACTTAAATAAAGTAGTTCTCTTTTGTACATCCCTACAGCCATTTATATTTAAAGATCCAATGTTAAAGGATGCCATCAGGATTAAAAAAGAGAAAAGATACCTAATCCAATATTTTCTGTTCATCATAACTCTTTAAGGGTTTTTAAGTCTTTTTCTGACAGCACTCACAAACTTTTTAAGGCGGTAGCGCCTAGGCTGATCCAGTTCCTCTAAAGTGGCTTTCTTCATAGCCATCAGCGAGGACTCAACAAAAAGCCTTAAATCAACAAAGAACATTTCAACTTCTGGCTTTCTCTGATTTTTTGTGGCGTCTAAAAAATCATTGAGTTGTTCCACCGTATAATATCGAGACTTTGCAAATCTCCCAACAGTACTTCCCTGAGAGTTAGCTTCAGACAATTCATCAGCAATCGACTCTGAACAATCACTGTCTGAATCACTATCCATTGCTTGCGATTTTGAAGCATCAATATCACACACATTACTACTTAATGCCTGCGTTTCATTCAAGCCATCACTCTCTTTAGGCCGATCTTGATCACTAGATTTCTCTAACTCAACAACAGCCTGCCCACTGTCGTTGGTTTCACTCTGTCCAGAATCAACAGTCTCAGTGATAACAACACTACAACCTTGATGCAACTGCTCTCCAATATCAGTAAGCGCGGACCTCTCAGCGCTCGGACCGGGCGCTGCGCTTTCACCAGTTACTGCAGCCAGATCGCTAACGTTACTCTCATCATTCAAAATCTGCCCTGAATCAGATTCAACTCCATTTCTTGCCGTTTGAGCCTCTTTAACCAGAGGACAGGCTGTTTTAATGTGACCAAATTTTCCACAAACAAAACATTTCATGGACTCAGTGCTGATAAAGATCGTATAATCTTTTCCAAGCACCGTTAGTTTAACCGACACTTCAAGCGTTGCAAATTCAGCACTCAGTATCATGACAGCCTGACGTCTGAATGACATGATATGTTTCAACTCTGGGGTTTTCAAACCCAGAGGAATCATCCTAATCGTCCCAACCAATTTCCCATAACGCGCTAAAATACCCTCAAGCGCTTTATCAGAGATAAACGGGGGTACGTTTGACAACATTACTTTTTTCGAGAGGTTAGACAAGGGTAATACAGGAATAAAAACATCATGAACAGTCAAACCACACTCTACTAAATGATTGACCATTTCAACTTCTTTCAAAAAAACAACCATTGCTTTATTCATTCTAGAAGCAGACATGATGTTTTGTGCACCTATTTCTCTGCCAATTGCAACCAAAACGTTCTCAATGGACACTGATGCGTCTGCCGGCATACACTTGCACGCATGCCGAGCAGACAAACAAGAAAAGCCATCGGAGTTTGAGCCCATCTCTATCAGCTATGCTGACAGAAGTCAGCGCTCCGACTCTCTGTCCTCTAATCCAAAGCAATATTCAAAAGGAATAAACCCAGAAAAGAAGGAAAAGTTTGAAACTCACTCAAGAACGCCACACACTCTTCCGCTCACACGCTCCCCACAGACACTCCGCACATGCGCACGAGAGAGAGAGAGAGAGAGAGAGAGAGAGAGGTAGAGAGAGGTAGAGAGATATTGAGATGTGATCTGTGGTCCAGCAGAACCTCGACGGCCACATCCTTCATCAGGATCCTTCAGAGGAACACGAAACCGGTCTGGAGGATCTCAAACACACACACACACACACACACACTCGCACCAGAACGCTTCTGAACACACATTTCTTCGATCATCTGAGAAGAGAATCCACTTAAACTAATAATAACACACAGATCTTCGAACCATCAGACTACTGTAATCTCAATAAAAACACCCAAAGCACAACTAATTATGAAGAAAACCATGTTACGTAAATAAACACAGAGTCTTACCTCGAGGGTCTGTTTCTAATGTCCACCAGAACGTTATATAACTCAGATAAGCCAATGCATCATGTCAAGAAAGCGTCCACTGGACCATTTCAATTGGCTTTTGTGTGTCTCGTTTCTTTCTCTGTCCGGCTGCCGGAGGATCGACTCCAAACTTCAGCGCTTCTGTGAGTTTCTGCTGAAAGGTCCATTTTGTAGCTCAAATCACTCGACCATCAAAATGGAAGCCCTTCAGCTGCCTCTTAAAAAACAATCTGAAACGCAGGCGCTTCTCCCAGATCACCAGCGAGAGCTCAGAGACCTCATGCGAGTCTTCAAAGTCAATGTCAATGCAATCCAAAGGCACAGATTCCAAAATGGAATTTTAGGAGAAACATCTGAGACATAAGAAACATTGTAACTCCTAAACAATGAGAGTAATTAAGGTGACGCTTCTCCACATCTCCTGACTTATTAATAACAGCATTATTCAGATTAAATCACCACATTACTCCAACATTCACTGAATCCAGACTGTAAATCCTCCGGGAGATCCGGAGCAACAGAACGTCGTCTTTATCTCACACTCATCAACCGATCCATTAAAATCAGTAAAAATGAACTGAAATCTGTTCATCTGTTGACAAAAGAACAGCTTTAAGGCTCCCTGCGGTTTCCGTCAAAATAAACGCTTGATGGTTTAACGTTTGGAAATGAAGAAATTAAAGGGGTCCTATTAAGCCCTTTTACGAAGTCTTGCTTTTATTTTGGGGTGTATTAGAATATGCTTGATTGTTCAAAAAACACATTATATTTCATTACAGCTCCTCTCTCCTGTCTGGTTGAACGCGTCGTTTTTGATGAAGCCCCTCCTTCCGAGATTCGAACTGTGCTGTGATTGGTCAGCTGACCCCCTGTGTTGTGATTGGCTGCGCTTTAGCATGTTTTCTGGAAATGTCACGAACCTTCATAACCGCGAGCTCTACTCAGATCTAAATATTAACAATGGCGTCCATTTCAAACCATTTCAGACCTGATTCAGACCCTGACAATGTTAACGAACAAGAGGATAGTGCAGAACGGACTTTAAGCACAGATTTCACCGGATGTTTTTTATTTTTGTCATTTTCTTATACATTTTAGATACAATGTTATCCACCATTTAATATTTGTCTGAAAACTATGGTTATACAAACAGTAATCGATTGCAAAACCATGGATAATTTCCCTAAGCATTGGTGAACAGCCGTACAAAAGCTCCAGTAAACACTACATCAATACTAATGACTTTGATCTTTGTAATCTTGCAGATCTTTATCATGCTCAAACAGCAACACTACACACTTACTAAAGTGGAAAAAGTGGAAAAGCATAATAGGACCCATTCAAGATATTAGTATTGTAATTTTACAGTTTTAATGAAATATAAAATTATTATTACATTATTTTTCTTAAATACTCTTTTTATTAGGGTTTAATATTTTTATTTAGTAATAATATTCATCATAATAAAAACAACAATTATTATTATATTTATAGTCACATTAATATGTGATTTAAAAAATATGATTTTTTTCCCCCTAAATCATGCAGCCCTAAAATCAAAAAATACAATACCAGAATTTTAGACACCAGTGAAACGTAATCACAACAAAAACTAATACAACTCAAGCTTATTGCAGACATGGCAACTCGTATTTTTCCGTGTTCAGAGATTCCCACTTGTAAATATGGCATTATTTGGTCATTCATGTGCCTGAAACTCATAATTACGATATTTCAGACTCCACTATATGTGCATAAGCTCAAAGTACACTTGGTTTTCGACACGAACACTAAGTATCCTGCACTAGTGCACTAGAATGACATCTTCGTCCAGTTTGCATGTGATTTTAGATAAAACTATCTTTTTAAACTCCTCGTCGACATCATTTGCATGAATTGATGTTTAGGTCTCCAGAAGTTTGTTGCTGTTCAGTTTCGTCTTCAACTACACAATAACTAATTAGTGCAAATAACGTCAGGCTCATGATCAAACTGAGTGTACAATGTACATGTGATTAGAAAAACCAGTTACGCTTTATATCAATGGTCCACTTTAGACAAATACTGACTACAAGTAACTTTACAACTACATGTCAACTAACTCTCATTAGAGTATTAGTAGACTGTTGGGGTTCGGTAAGTAAAGTAAAGTTACTTATAGTTAGTAGATTGTTTGAAGTGGACTATTGAAACAAACTGTTACTGTTATGTCAAGCTCTCACTAGTGTACGGTTAAAAAAAACACTTTAGTTTATTTCAACTCCTGCTTTGGTTTAGAACGTCGTGTTTATATTATAAATGTATAGCATAGTTTACATTCTCTAGATTTGATCTTATAGCTTTCCATTTGTACGTTGTTTGGATGAAAACACTGGCCATGATGTGCATGTAGAACTTTTTCCCATTGGAAAAAATACAGGAACTAAAATCCTGAAAGAAACAGCCGTAGAGTCTCTGCTAATGCTGAAACATTAGGGAAACATCTCAAATATCAGCTATTACAAACTAGCATTGTCTAAGTGTTTTAGTAAAGCAATAAAGCATTCAATCATCCACTGATGAACATGTTGTAGTCGACACCTGGAAAATAACACTGAGCTGCGGTTCCCAGTGCAAAACACAGTCGCTTTACACATGAAATCAAGTCAACAGGTCATTAACACAAAACCCAGTGAACTCGTCGTGTGCCACACAAATATCACTCCAGTAGAGTTTTACATCAACGCTATGACAATCATACAAATACTAACACTGGGTAAAATAGTGAAACAGCTCAATGGGGTTTGGAACGGAGCTCGTGTTTACACTGTTAACTTCATCCTCGTTGGTGTATCATTAAAAATAGATGAGATGCCTTTGTGTCTATTCATTCGTTTTCTGTGTTCAACATGACAAAGAGACAATAAAGAGCGTGCAATAAGCCTCACCGAGAGTCATAAACGGATCTGACGTCTACAATCATCTCCTAAAAATACTACAACACGAGACACTGTAAATGTTCTGTTTTCTCAAGTGGACTTCACTTCATATTTGATGACGTTTGCATGATTTATGTGTCTCGTGAAGCTGCTTTGAGACTTTGCATTGTGGAAATAAAGCTTGATACTCCTGAAAACAAAGCACAAGTTTAGGAGCGAACTACGATCCAAGCGTTTCTCCTGCGAGCTGAACAGGCTTTAGACTGGATCTTCATGAAAAGTGGGTCAGCGGTGAGCTTGAACCGTGAGCCATCGCTGTGTGTCAACAGTTGCATAAGACGGCTTTTAGCTTTTCCAGGTCAGACACTCGACCAGATCACAGTCATTACAGTGAAACTACAGGGAAAATTCCCCTGAAATCTACAGCCTGAGAGAAATGACCAGCTGGATGAACAAGATCACATGTGCATTGGTTGCAAATCCATAAAACATTTGAGTGAAATCAGTAAAACGTGACAAATAATGTGCATACGTCTACATAAAACCACAAAGAACCTGCTTAGAAACATCAGACAGAAGCAGTGTCTGAAAAACAGCCAGTAACCTTCATGTGAGAGAACCTGTTTGCCCTGACATGGGAGACGTGCCACCATTTTGAGTTCCTCTGGCCTGCGTCTGTCGCATTGAGTGTGTGTGTGTGTGTGTGTGTGTGTGTGTGTGTGAGCGTGCTGTCTTTGTCAGCGGGATTTCACAGTGGCCAGAGCGATTGCAGAAGGACACACACACAAACACACACAGGCACAGACATCTTCCACCGAAATGCTCTGATGGTGTGCAATCATGTTCAACGTGTCACAATCATACATGCATGTCAGATTATTAAACTATTAAACCAGACAAGTGCACAAACACTCACTTTCACTTCCAAGCAGAAGCTTCACATTTGGTCCAAAACGACACACAGGTGCATTAAGGGAACTGTTTCACCAGAAAGTTCAGTATTAATGGATTCATAAGTTCTAAGACCATGGCTCATCAACATGATGCATTGATATGCATGACTGAAAATGCACTAAAATGACAGTAAAGAGAGCAGGAACTCTGTAGGAGCGTCTGTAGGCCACCGTAGAATTCATCAGAAACATGCTAAAGTCATCATGAAACCTTCAACTAAACCGCATTTCACTCTAAAAACGGCACAATAACAAACCGCAGCGTGAGTGGTATTAAAAATATCGCGCGTTGATACAGAGGAAAAAAGTGCAAAGAAGCGTGAAATGTGTCACCAAACGCCTCGCTCGCGCCGCGTCCAGGTCCATGCAGTGGCCAGGAGAAAGTCAACCTTTGTTCTCCAGCGAGACTCCAGCGAGACTCCATTTTCTGGTGTCATTCTACACCTGCGGGGACAAACACCTGGAGCCCGGCGCGAAAAACACACACAATAACAACATCAACTACACAAGCGTTACATTGTAACTACACCGTCACGTCACGAGAGCGTAGTGCGCGCGCGTTCGCTCGCTCGCGTCGCGTCCGTCAGTCTGTCTCTCTCTCTCTCTCTCTCTCTCTCTCTCGCTCTGCTTGACTAATGGACGCGGAGCTCCAAATCCGCGCAATGGCTTCCAACGCTCCCGTCAGACGCGCAACGCGTCCCTCAAACGCCCGAAAAACACGCGTGCGATCAGAAGCTCTGGAGGAGACGCGTCACTTTACATGCACCAAGGTGCCCGTTCTGAAGGATTCGCTCGGCTCTGTTCTGTTGAGAAGCAAGCGCGTTTCCAGATCGCTCCTCTCCACGGATCCCGAGCTCAAACGCGTCGTTATACGGGTCGAGAAACCGAATACTCACGCCTGGATCCTGGATCTTCTGTTCTGAAGTTGTTCCCGGTTTAGAGCAGGAGAATGTTCGCCATCTTCTTCTCTCCTCCTTCTTCTTCTTCTCCTCCTCCTCCTCCTTCTTCTTCTTCTTCTTCTTCTTCTTCAGTACGCCAGCTGCAGATGACCTGAGCTCTTGCTGTCTCTGAATAATGAGCAGCCTCAGAGACAAGGAAGACAATCTGCTAAGCATGCAACACAAAGAAGTTTTGGAGTCTAGCAAGCACCAGAGGGTGCACAAGAGTTTGCGATGAGACAGTGAGACAGGAGGAAGGTCCACAGAGCCTCTCATGACTCCAGCAGTAATGGAGCTCAAACATGGAGCCCCTCACGGCGCTTATGACACATTATGATGAGCCATATGATGAGAACGCGTCATTACAGACATTCATTATGGCGCGCGCGCTATAAACGGCGGTCGCGTCATAATATCTCAATCTTCCGTTTCATATGTTCTCTTTTCAGAGGAACATGGTCAAAAAAGGTTTCACGTGCATGAAGATCATTATCCAGCACAGTATAGATGTATATAAATATATATAGATATGCACCACAGTCACGTGATGTGTCTGATTTCAAAATAAATAGCATTTTGTGAATCTCTTTTCAGAGGAACATGGTCAATAAAAGGTTTCACGTGCATGAAGATCATTATCCAGCACAGTATACATATATATATATAAATATATATAAATATGCACCACAGTCATGTGATGTGGCTGATTTCAAAATAAATAGCATTTTGTGAATCATTTTGTGATTGTTTTTATTTAGACTTCATTTAAACTTGTATGCTCCACTCATTCTGATAATAATACGATATCATATGTTTTGACACATATTCTGAACGTTTTTCTGAGATTATGTATTCCCTATTATGCCATAGCCTATGAGTGAAACGTTTCTCGAACAAGAATAAAAAATAATGGGCGGAGCTTAATTTTGTCCGTGGGGAATTGATTGGATGGTATGCGTGACGTCACCGTCGGCCGGAGTGACTGCGGCCACGCCCATTGAGTGGCAAAAACACTGAGTGGCAAAAACACTGAGTGGCAGCATTTGTTGTTGTTTTTGCCGCGAAAAACGCACAAAACGCATCTAAAACTGGAAAGAGCTTTGAGATTGACTATATAAATAGATTTGACAAGACATCTGAGGTATATTTTTACAGACTGCTGAAAGCTACAGAACAGAAAAGCAAATTAATCACTGCGATTCACAGAAACAACTGGATCCAGGCAGAGAAAGGTGGATTTGCAGTTCTCATTGTGTGTCAATATGCTGAATTTAGGGGTAAAATCACACCCTATATATTGTATTGTTATATATTGTATCGACAACTCATCAATTGAATATTTACCATCGTATATTCTGCATAATTGGATGTTTTTAAATAAACACTGACAAGAAACTACACAAGTTTTAGGACTGGACGATATGATGATATATATAACATTAATATGAGATCACATGGATTTAGACCTATATAGTATTCATATAAAGCGTTCACAGGCAAATTTGCTTTATGTATTTCCCCAACGTTGAGGCTCATATAAATGTCAGGAAACACGATTCCTGCTGCATGTCGATATCCCTGATCCCTGGATCTTTGGTAGGTTGTAAGGAACACCATATCGAGTCCAACCTTTAGTTTAAAAGGATAATCGTTCGTTTTACTCGCGTTTTCGCAGTTTCCCCTATTAAATCCAGTCATATTGCAGGTTCTTTTGCCACTCAGTCCGTGTTCCGGTGGGAAAGTGACGTCAGTGCATAACCTCTATTGGTGGATCTCATGTGAGTGACACAATGCAAGTGTCTGGAGCGTCATTCTCATTCAGAGTGCATGCTGGGAAGTCAGTCTCCTCTCCAGCAGTATTTATGTAAGACGGGACGCTTGCTTTCTCCCATTCCTTCTCTGGGTTTCTGTCTGTGGCCACTTGACATGATGGTTAATTAGATTTTTAGCTGCTCTTAACCACTAATTCATAAATCATAACTCAATGAGCCTGACTGACACCGAACACCAATAAAGCATGACAGAATCATAAATCATTGACACGGAAACTGCTGCTTTTTCAGTTGTAATCTGAATGTCATTAAACATCATGAGTCGCATGATTATGGGTTTGATTCCCAAGTAATGCATGAACCGACGAAATGTGCATAAATGTGAAATACATCAAGGTGAAATGCATGAATAATATGTGAGTAAACTCAAACTTAAAGGTAAAAAGTGCAGTTAAACTCAACACTAGATCCACATCGACTGTCTTGATTTGTTCAAGTCTCTTTTTGTGGATGATTCATTGATTCATCAAATTATGTCTTCATAATCGACTTAATAATTTTACACAAAATTGGATTAAAATGCAAAATTACTGTATTTCATTCATGGCATTGTGATGAGGTCATTTGACAAAAATGGAAACTGGAAGTAAATTAAGAGACTAATGAAAGATTTGCAGTTTCTCTGGATTTATTATTTATGTGAAAATCCGTTTGAGTTAAATTAACATTTTTGATTGATTCTACAAACTACTGACAACATTTCTTCCAAATTTCTGAACTCTTCCTAAGTTAAAGAAAATCCTGCTTTTAATGTTGTTTATATGTCTATGTGGTGTTTTTAATACGCTTTAAGACAAACCATGTGTAAATTCATAAGTCGACTCCATTGCTGAGTATTTCCTCCTTAAAACTGCAGTGAACCAAAGACAGTCTCAAAAACACGCTTTGAAATCGCTGGTGGTTCTGACGTCACAAACTACCTTGTAACCAATCAGATCAACGTGTGATCGTCAACCAGTGGATCTCTGAGCTGAGTGAGTGAGTGGAGGCGGGGCTCATTTGCATATTCATAGAACCGCGCATACTAAATGAGGCAAGGGTGTCGAGTTACAGTCGAGATATTTTAAGACATGAAGAAATTTTTTTCAAGGAAAAAAAACGTTTAAATGTGTCATTTTGATGATTAAAGATGAGTTTTAAGGGATACAATTACTGACTAAAGAAGGACTTTTAAACATTAGTATTACAAACATGATATCTTTTTTCGCTATTATGACCAGTTGTCATTTTTTTAAAATAAATGCTCTAAATGACAGAAGTTTTATTTAAAATTTGGAAGAAATGTTGTCAGTAGTTTGTAGAATCAATCAAAAATGGTCATTTAACTCAAACGGATTTACATATAAATAATATATATATATATATATATAAATTAATATTATTAATATATTATTAATAATATTAAAATATTATTTAAAAAATAATAATAATTTGGCAGTCAGTATCCAGTGTCCACTAAACCCTTGAGTGAGAGATCATAATAAACTCCTCCTGATGAAAGAGAATAAAAGCTGTTTCTGTTCAGTCTCAGGTGAGCTCTTAATCTTCATTACCTGCTCGACTTCACCGCATCATGTTTCAGGTAAATATTAGGACACAAGGCAGGTGTAATAGACAGCAGCCTTGAGGTGATGATGACTTACCGTAGTATTTCCCCTCAGGACTCAGTTCCTCATTAAATACCTTTCACAGGTTTAGAGACAATAAAGTCTACATCACCTCATCAGTGCACACACACATCTACTGAACGCACACACACATTTACTGAACGCACACACACACATCTACTGAACGCACACACACACATCTACTGAACGCACACACACATCTACTGAACGCACACACACACATCTACTGAACGCACACACACACATCTACTGAACGCACACACACATCTACTGAACGCACACACACATCTACTGAACGCACACACACATCTACTGAACGCACATACACACATCTACTGAACGCACACACATCTACTGAACGCACACACACATCAACTGAACGCACACACACAACTGAGACGGAGTGACCATGTTTTAATCAAACTGATTAACTTAATATGATGTATATTTGTCAGTCATACAGAAATGTTAAAGGTAAGGTTTTTGCATAAAAAAAGATAGTTTATTATTAACTCTTTGTATTTATTTGATTATATTTAAATGACAATGCATTTAATCAAAGTGTTTAGAATCAGCATAAATCAGTTAATTGTAAACACAATTAAATGAATTCAGTTAAATAGAATAAACATGGTTAAAATATGACTAGCAGTGGATCAAACAATATTTACTTAATATGTGTGTGTGTGTGTGTGTGTGTGTGTGTGTGTGTGTGTGTGTGCACGTGCGTGAGTCTGTGTGTGTGTGTGAGTGTTTGTGTGTGTGTGTGAGTGTGTGAGTGTCTGTGTGTGTGTGTGTGTGTGTGTGTGTGTGTGTGTGTGTGTGTGCGTGTGCGTGTGAGTGTGTGTGTTTGTGTGTGTGTGTGTGTGTGTGTGTGTGATTGTGTGAGTGTGTGTGTGTGTGTGTGTGTGTGTGTGTGTGAGAGTGCGTGCGTGCGTGTGTGTGTGTGTGTGTATGTGTGTGTGTGTGAGTGTGTGTGTGAGTGTGTGTGTGTGTGTGTGTGTGCATTTGGATTTTTTACAATTCTGAAGAGGCTTTCTGTTTTTTGGAATAAAAAGCCAGCTATCTGTCCCCTGGTTCCACGTCGTCCCTGAAGGCCCCGGTGCTGCTGCCCACTAAGCCACTTAAAACTACATCAAGCTCAGTGGGCAAAGCCTATACAGCATATCCTGCATGGGGGATCTGGGTAAGAGCGAGGGGGTGGGGCCCAACGAAGTTCGAGAATTGCGTCGGGCCACAGATTTACCTCTCAGGGCCACCAAGGAGACCAGCAGAGCAATAGGGCGGTCTATGGCAGCCCGAGGGCCACTAAGAGGCACCTATGGCTGAATCTGTCCGAGAGGGACCATCATGTGCTTGTCCGGTCAGACAACACATCAGTTGTCTCTTACATAAATCATCAGGGGGGTCTGCGCTCGGTTTCTCTCATCTGCCTTGAATTCGCACCTGGGATGATCAAGGCAT
>NC_139977.1:38355326-38365326 GCF_963993115.1 Abramis brama
AATAATGTTAGGTGAACATCAGATAAAAACATTCCATGAACGACGAATGAATAGCGTAAACTTTTGAGAACATTATTAAAGACCTAAAGAGACACACATACACCAAATGTATTTGATATATTAGATTTTCTGAGTGAAAATTGTTTCAAATTAAATCCTGCACCAGATTTAATATGATTTACTGTAACGGTCAACGACCGTCAACAGAGAAAGACACTGTTTGGTTACAAATAAAAAGTAACTGACCAAAATAACCAGCTAAACATTGAAACATACACACACTCACTCACTCACTCTCTCTCTCTCACACACACACACACACACAAACATGTCTGGTTCTCTATCTTTATGGGGACATTCCATAGACGTAATGGTCTGATAGAGCTGTTTTCCTCATAATATAGGGTTTAGCAGGACACACACACACACACACACACATTTTTTAAAATTTAAATGAGCATGAATAAAAAAATGAATAAAAACATTTTTATAATTGGGGGCCACTCTAAATGTTACCACTGTGCCATTTTGTCTTTGATATTGTGTATTATGAATATTTTCTTTATGTAATTGTTGCATTAATAATAATAATAAAACTAATAATAATAATTGCTGTCCCTTCCTTTCCCTTTGTTGCGGTGTGTTATTGTGGATTCCGGTCGCAGGATCCCGGTTCTCCGGGAGAGAGGCTTCTGGCAGCGATTTATGCAAATGCATCCGTGTATCCGTCAGGAAGCAGATTACTTTCCCTGCATTTACTATTCATATATTTGCAAGGTGACTCACTTCAGACAAAGCAGGTGATCAAGAGAGAGAGAGAGAGAGAGATATTCATAAGCCCTGTGAATGTTGCTTTCTACATTCACAAGCGGCACATTTGATATGTTCACTGTCAGCAAACCCGCTTTAATCCATTTCACTGTCAGTGTCTGAAAATACCACCAGCGGAAAGAGAAACACTGAATCTGAACGAGACGCTTATTTACTGCAGCATCGTCACATAAATCACTGAAAACAACAATCTGATCAATGACACCGACGCTGGACATCATCAGATTCATCTCATATTCAGATCACATGACTGATTTAAAGGTGCTCTAAGCAATGTCACGCGTTTTTTAGGCCAAAACATTTTTTGTCACATCCAGCAAACATCTCCTCACTATCCGCTAGCTGCCTGTCCCCTGAACACACTGTAAAGACACACAGTCTCTGTAGACAGCCCAGGCTCCACAAACGGCAACAAAAACAAACTGGCCCAGCCTGGACCACGAAACATAACAAACAGTGTTCCAGCCAATAACCGACAAGAATGATTTGGGGGTGGGGGTGGGGGTGGGGGTGGGGGGGTTAGTGCGCGTGCACATGAAGGGGGGGGGGGGGGGGGGAGTGGAGCAGAGAGAAGCATGAAGAGGGAAGTTAGCTAGAGGAGAGATCATGAAGAGCTTGTCGTTACCTAGACAACGACAACGACTAACGTTAAAAATTTCTATTCTTGAGAATTTTGATATGGCCGACACATGACCAAAGAGACGATGTTCCGATGAACAAATAACAAAGAATACGGAAAAGGAGAGGGAACGCGCAAAGTCCAGAGTTTACATCGGAAAGCGTTCAAAAGGTGGCAAGAACTCCGCCGGTGGAAGGGCTTCCGATCCAACACTCAGCTGGCTCTGTTTCTGCTGGACAGGAGGGTGAATCCAGTTTGTTTTTTCTAAATGGTTCATGACTGTTTCAGGAAGCACGGGATGAGGAGGAGGAAGGGGGAGGGGACGGGATGAGGAAGGGGAGAACTGCAGCGCTAGTGTTATTTTACATTTGCGTTAGTTTACGTTTATCTTATATTTATATTTTATTCAGCTCTATTTCAATTAACATGTTTTTGGCTGTATGTATACACTGCAAAAAATGCTTTTCTTACTTGATATTTTGGTCGTTTCCAGTCCAAATATCTAAAAATTCTTAAATCAAGAAGCATTTACTAGATAAGTTAAATGATATAATAAATTATATCTTTTTTTTTTTTTTTCAAAATTAAGTGAGTTGTTGCTTAAAACAAGCTAAATTATCTGCCAAAAAATCTTAATTCAAATGGAAAACTAGGAAAATAATCTTAATTCAACTGGAAAACAAGTTTTTGCAGTGTAAGAATCATCATGTGTTAATCGCTTTTTTATTGCCAAAGTGTGAACAGCTTGTAACAAAACTTAAAAAAACGAGACCTTCCCTGGTTGTCTATGAAAGCCTGTTGACTGATGTTTATGAGAAGGACTCGGGACGTTTTTGCCGGGAAAATCAAAAGCATGTGACGTTTATCCTCCTTTCTTTCAGTCGCACATGAAACAAATGCTTATACAATGTTCAGGATAAGAGTCGTTCTGTACAGTAATGTCAATATTTCATGCAAAGAAAAGGGATTCATTCAAACTATAGTCTCACATAGTCAGATCTATATAGTCTATAGTCTCAGATATACAGTCAAACCAAAATGTATTCAGACACCTTTTCTCACATTGTAAATTTCTTCACAATTGAAAATTGTAATAAAATATGACAAAAACTCAGTTGAAAAAAAAACTCCAGATAACTTGATAAAGAGTTATCAAATCAGTTGATATTTGACTGGTTTTGTCCGTCCTTCTGTTAGACTGTCTCACACATGAATTATGTTGAATATCTGTCAGCTGTTAAATTTAACTACACAATTAGATAATACCAGTTTAGCTCAACCAATCACCAAGCAATGCTTCATTTTGTTCAGTCTGTGTGTAAAAAGAGCATTAGCAATTAATGACAAAACACTTCAGCAAAACATGATCAGCTCAAAGTGTCCGAATCATTTTTGGTCCCAAAGTTTTATACATTTTACTGGTAGTCACTGTATGAAGAATATTTGGGTATAATATGTCACAGTTTACTTTATTTTGCTCTCCTCACTTGCATAAATGAACTATAGTGTCCTGATCACACTAGTTAAAAAAATATCAAAAATGATATCCGGTGTCTGAATAATTTTTGGTTTGACTGTACTTTATAATCAAACTATCAGTAACAGTATCTCATGCACAGTATGCAGACTGTATGTACAGTAGTTTACATTCTGCAGAAATGCTAAGAGAAGTGAGCTAGTGCTGATCTAAAGAGTGAAGATGCATGATGGGAAATCAGGGTCATTCATGAACATCCACTGAATGATTTGTAGATCAAGATCAAGGACACTTTCAGCGGTGTTTAATTCACTGACCTCCAGGTCTAATGAAGACGGATGCAGTGAAGGACTCCAGGCTTTCAACTCACCTGATCGTCAGGAAAATAAGTGGAGCTTTTATAGGTTTGATTAACATGATCAATATTCTTTTGACCGTTCGTTTATTCACCAATTCATTTAAAGGAACAAATCGTTTCTGGTTGTTCATATAACGTGAGTTTGATTACACTGATGTGACAGTCCTTAAGAGTTTGATCTCTTATCTCTTATGGACGAGAGAGAAAGTCATGCAGGTTTATAACAACTTGAGGGTGAGTAAATGATGACACGTTTAATTTAATAATTGTGAGTTTAAAGGTAAATCAGCAGTGTTAAAAAAAAAAAAAAAAAACGTCAAACAACTGTTTTGGCCAGTTTCTAGGGTGTTGTTAGGCAGTTGATGGGGTTTTCCAACATTACTAGGTGGTTGCTAGTGTGTTTTGACCGGTTTCTAGGGTGTTCCTAAGCAGTTTATCTGGTGTTCTAACATTACTAGGTAGTTGCTAGTGTGTTTTGGCGGTTTCTAGGGTGTTGTTAGGCAGTTGATGGGGTTTTCCAACATTACTAGGTGGTTGCTAGTGTGTTTTGACCGGTTTATAGGGTGTTCCTAAGCAGTTGATCTTGTGTTCTAACATTACTAGGTGGTTGCTAATGTGTTTTGGCCCATTTCTATGGTGTTGTTAGGCAGTTGATGTGGTGTTATAACATTACTAGGTGGTTGCTAGTGTGTTTTGGCCGGTTTCTATGATGTTGTTAGGCAGCTGATGTAGTGTTCTAACATTACTAGGTGGTTGCTAGTGTGTTTTGGCCCGTTTCTATGGTGTTGTTCGGCAGTTGATGTGGTGTTCTAACATTACTAGGTGGTTGCTAGTGTGTTTTGGCCCGTTTCTATGGTGTTCCTAAGCATTTGTATCTGGTGTTCTAACATTACTAGGTGGTTGCTAGTGTGTTTTGGCTGGTTTCTAATGTGTTGTTAGGTAGTTGATGTACTGTTCTAACATTACTAGGTGGTTGCTAATGTGTTTTGGCCCGTTTCTATGGTGTTGTTCGGCAGTTGATGTGGTGTTCTAACATTACTAGGTGGTTGCTAGTGTGTTTTGGCCCGTTTCTATGGTGTTGCTAGGCAGTTGATGTGGTGTTCTAACATTACTAGGTGGTTGCTAGTGTGTTTTGGCCCGTTTCTATGGTGTTGCTAGGCAGTTGATGTGGTGTTCTAACATTACTAGGTGGTTGCTACACTGAAAAAAATGATTTATTGACTAGTTGAATTTACAAAAAAAAATTATGTTAATTGGATCCACATAATTGATTTTAGCTACATTTAAACAAATGCATTACGTTGAACTAAGTTCAGCTTAATGCATTTGTTTAAATGTAGCTAAAATCAATTGTGTGGAACCACTTGCGATAATTTTTTTTAGTAAATTCAATGATTTCAGTAAATTCATTGAATTTACTAAATGTTTTTATCGTAAGTGGTTCCACACAATTGATTTTAGCTACATTTAAACAAATGCATTAAGCTGAACTTAGTTCAACGTAATGCATTTGTTTAAATGTAGCTAAAATTAATTATGTGGAACCAATTAACAATTTTTTTTAGCAAATTCAACTAAGTCAATGAATCATTTTTTTCAGTGTAGTGTGTTTTGGCCAGTTTCTAAGGTGTTGCGAGGCAGTTGATGTGGTGTTCTAACATTACTAGGTGGTTGCTAGTGTGTTTTGGCCGAATTCTAGGGTGTTGCTAGGCAGTTGATGTGGTGCTCTAACATTACTAGGTGGTTGCTAGTGTGTTTTGGACAGTTTCTAAGGTGTTGCTAGGCAGTTGATGTGGTGTTCTAACATTACTAGGTGGTTGCTAGTGTGTTTTGGCTGGTTTCTATGGTGTTGCAGTTGATATGGTGTTCCAAAATTATGAACTGTGTTCAGACTCAAAGACTGAAGCTGATGAATTTACCGACTCAACCGTTTGTACACGTGTAAAATCTCTCCCGAGGGTTATGATTATGATGCTGCGCTCGGACACATTCAAGGCAACCGTCATTTAAGACGAGATTATGAAAAGCGAGGGAAGCAGTCAGCCATGGTTATTTTCCTCACGTTAAAGCCGGATATTAGCGCACTTCTTTACGAACTGAAGGTCAAGGCCAGACGATTAATAGCGGATAAAACTTCACCAATGTTTCATCTCGAAAACAAAGAGTTGCACGAGGAGAACAGGCCAAATGCTGTGATGTGTTGTTTTTGACGATGATGGAGGAACGTGTGATGATTATAACTTCCATAGAACTGCTGACACCATCGACATGAGAGTCTGTGTTTACCAGCCCGACTGATCCAATGCATCTCAACGATTCGCTGGTCCTTATTACTATTATTATTATTCCTTGTCACTCAGAAGTGAAACATGAATAAAATGTTTAGCAGAACTCTCGAGCTGCTCTGAAATAATGGGAGCAAATGGAGGCAACAAACTAAAGAAATGTTTTCCAGCACAAATATCTAAACATTATGAAATCAGAATGCATTTACTGGAGAGGCAAAATGACTGATGATATTATTAAGTAAATATGTATTAAAAAAGAAGTGAGTTTAAAACAAGAACAAATATCTGCCAATGGGGTCATAAAAATAATCGTGTTTCCCTTATGAATTAAGTAAAATTTTCGGACCCCATTGGCAGATATTAGCAACACGTGCATGAGTGTCAAGTCACTGTAAAGTTTCTGAAATGATTTCTCCAGTGATTTTGTTGAGCTTCATGTATACAGGCCTACATGTATTTCTATATTAAAACACTGAACCGTCAGTCTGTGTTTAAATGATGACATGAGAGAGACTTGAGGATTTGATCTGTGAGCCGTGATCCGTTTCTTCGTGTTGTTCTGTTATGGGTTATTTGCAGTGATTTTTGTATTCAGAGCTGAGAATGAATCAGTCGGGAGTCTCTGAGCGGCTTTAGGAGAATATTGACTGAAAGAAGACACGTCTCTTCATGAAGATATCTAACACACCTCATATTCATAGATGGATCAGAAGTCACAGGATGAGGGATGACGGCTGATGAAATGATTATCTGCATTTCTACAGGTTTTCTCACAGCCAAATGAACCAGCAGCGGTACAGATCTCCATCAGAAACATCACAATTCACAGCACAGGAATCACTGATTCTCATTCAACCCCATCTCACTGGGACATCAAACGATTTAATGTGCAAAATTATGAGATAAAGTCGAAATTATGACATAATAAATCAATTATGAGATTAAAAAGTCAAAATGATGACATACTAAATCAGGGTGTTTTGGCCGGTTTCTATGGTGTTGTTCGGCAGTTGATGTGGTGTTCCTACATTACTAGGTGGTTGCTAGTGTGTTTTGGCCCGTTTCTATGGTGTTCCTCAGTATTTATATCTGGTGTTCTAATATTACTAGGTGGTTGCTAGTGTGTTTTGGCTGGTTTCTAGGGTGTTGTAAGGCAGTTGATGTGGTGTTCCTACATTACTAGGTGGTTACTAGTGTGTTTTGGCTGGTTTCTAGGGTGTTGTAAGGCAGTTGATGTGGTGTTCTAACATTACTAGGTGGTTGCTAGTGTGTTTTGGCCGGTTTCTAAGTTGGTCCTAAGCATTTATATCTGGTGTTCTAACATTACTAGGTGGTTGCTAGTGTGTTTTGGGTGGTTTCTAAGGTGTTGCTAGGAAGTTGATGTGGTGTTCTAACATTACTAGGTGATTGCTAGTGTGTTTTGGCTGGTTTCTATGGTGTTCCTAAGCATTTGTATCTGGTGTTCTAACATTACTAGGTGGTTGCTAGTGTGTTTTGGACAGTTTCTAAGGTGTTGCTAGGCAGTTGATGTGGTGTTCTAACATTACTAGGTGGTTGCTAGTGTGTTTTGGCCGGTTTCTAAGTTGGTCCTAAGCATTTGTATCTGGTGTTCTAACATTACTAGGTGGTTGCTAGTGAGTTTTGGACAGTTTCTAAGGTGTTGCTAGGCAGTTGATGTGGTGTTCTAACATTACTAGGTGTTGGCTAGTGTGTTTTGGCTGGTTTCTATGGTGTTCCTAAGCATTTGTATCTGGTGTTCTAACATTACTAGGTGGTTGCTAGTGTGTTTTGGGCGGTTTCTAAGGTGTTGCCAGGAAGTTGATGTGGTGTTCCTACATTACTAGGTGGTTGCTAGTGTGTTTTGGCTGGTTTCTAGGGTGTTGTAAGGCAGTTGATGTGGTGTTCTAACATTACTAGGTGGTTGCTAGTGTGTTTTGGCCGGTTTCTAAGTTGGTCCTAAGCATTTATATCTGGTGTTCTAACATTACTAGGTGGTTGCTAGTGAGTTTTGGACAGTTTCTAAGGTGTTGCTAGGAAGTTGATGTGGTGCTCTAACATTACTAGGTGATTGCTAGTGTGTTTTGGCTGGTTTCTATGGTGTTCCTAAGCATTTGTATCTGGTGTTCTAACATTACTAGGTGGTTGCTAGTGTGTTTTGGACAGTTTCTAAGGTGTTGCTAGGCAGTTGATGTGGTGTTCTAACATTACTAGGTGGTTGCTAGTGTGTTTTGGCCGGTTTCTAAGTTGGTCCTAAGCATTTGTATCTGGTGTTCTAACATTACTAGGTGGTTGCTAGTGAGTTTTGGACAGTTTCTAAGGTGTTGCTAGGCAGTTGATGTGGTGTTCTAACATTACTAGGTGTTGGCTAGTGTGTTTTGGCTGGTTTCTATGGTGTTCCTAAGCATTTGTATCTGGT
This sequence comes from Abramis brama, assembly GCF_963993115.1. Taxonomy (NCBI): domain Eukaryota; kingdom Metazoa; phylum Chordata; class Actinopteri; order Cypriniformes; family Leuciscidae; genus Abramis; species Abramis brama. The sequence continues at coordinate 38,363,316 of NC_139977.1, forward strand.
GTTCTAACATTACTAGGTGGTTGCTAGTGTGTTTTGGGCGGTTTCTAAGGTGTTGCCAGGAAGTTGATGTGGTGTTCCTACATTACTAGGTGGTTGCTAGTGTGTTTTGGCTGGTTTCTAGGGTGTTGTAAGGCAGTTGATGTGGTGTTCTAACATTACTAGGTGGTTGCTAGTGAGTTTTGGACAGTTTCTAAGGTGTTGCTAGGAAGTTGATGTGGTGCTCTAACATTACTAGGTGATTGCTAGTGTGTTTTGGCTGGTTTCTATGGTGTTCCTAAGCATTTGTATCTGGTGTTCTAACATTACTAGGTGGTTGCTAGTGAGTTTTGGACAGTTTCTAAGGTGTTGCTAGGCAGTTGATGTGGTGTTCTAACATTACTAGGTGTTGGCTAGTGTGTTTTGGCTGGTTTCTATGGTGTTCCTAAGCATTTGTATCTGGTGTTCTAACATTACTAGGTGGTTGCTAGTGAGTTTTGGACAGTTTCTAAGGTGTTGCTAGGCAGTTGATGTGGTGTTCTAACATTACTAGGTGTTGGCTAGTGTGTTTTGGCTGGTTTCTATGTTGTTCCTATGCATTTGTATCTGGTGTTCTAACATTACTAGGTGGTTGCTAAGGTGTTTTGACCGGTTTCTTGGGTGGCCCTAGGCAACTGATGAGGTGTTTTGGAACAATTATGTATATAATTGAATGAAATGAGTAACTTTTCGAATCATTATTTACCGATCTTTTCTAGGAAGTTACTTCAGCATTCTGACGTTTATTAAACAATCTAAAAATGAATTTAAAAGAGACTATTTGTCTGTACAACTAATGTTCAGCAGAAGCTAATGAATTGAGTCCAGAGTGTCCAAACTTCTCACTGCTATAGTGTTTTTTATAGTATCTCTCGCTCTCTGTGTATACAGTATGCATCTGTCAGATGAGTTATGAAAGAGTTCTGTTATGCCGTTTTGATTTCCTGATGTGACATTGGCTAGGGATTGGCCTGAGAAGAGAGACTCTCACAGTGGGAGATTGTCCTCAGAGTCCTGTCAGAGGACTGCAGAAGTATTTCCCATCAGCCCCCTCTCTCTCTCTCTCTCTCTCTCTCTCTCTCTCTCTCTCTCCTCGGGCGCTTTTTCCCTAAATAATGAAATTCTGGCGTGATAGGTTCAGTCATTAACAGATAACAGATATATGTGCTGGAGGATTGTGGGTCATTAGTGTGAGTATAAAGACTCTTGTGTTATCAGCACTGGTAAATGACGTGAGGAGGGTCTGATGATCTGAAGGTCAAAGGGCCGTTGAGGTGATAAAGACAACTAGAGGTCAAAGGTCATAGTTTACAGATGATGTGTTCTGCTCATTTCAGCAATTCTGTGTCATAGAGATTCCAGTGCTCTGATTTATAAGTGACAATACCCTAGCAACCACCTAGTAATGTTAGAACACCACATTAACTGCCAAGCAACACCCTAGAAACCAGCCAAAACACCTTAGCAACCACCTAGCAATGCCAGAACACCAGAGCCACGTCCTAGCAATGCCATTGGAACTAGCCAGAACACCCTAGCAACCACTTGGTAATGTTTGAACACCAGAGCAACTGCCTAGCAACACCCTAGAAACCACCTAGAAATGTCAGAACTCCACAGCAACTGCTTAGCAACACCTTTGAAACTAACCAGAACACCCTAGCAACCACATAGCAATGTCAGAAGACCAGAACAACTTCCTAGCAACCCCCTAGTAACATTAGAACAACAGAGCAACTGCTTAGCAACCTTCTAACAATGTCTACATGCCTCAAATGTGTCCTCATCTGCTCAAGTGCTCAGACTTCAAAGCCGTTTAGATGTTTTTTTAAACTTCCATCAACATTTGTGTTGCCAAATGTTCCATTTGTAGGTGCAGATTTCTGTTGAAATGAAGTAAATATTCCAGTGATGACGAGTGTTTTTATTATTCAGTGTCCGTTCAGCGCCGCTCTGCTGGAACAGTTGAAGAACAGTTAAACCCTTTCTATCCTCT
>NC_139977.1:38370326-38417826 GCF_963993115.1 Abramis brama
TGCTATGCAGTTTTTATGGTGTTCTGAATGTTTTAGGCTGTTGCTATGTAGTTGTTACAGTGTTCTGTGTGTTTTAAGCTGTTGCTATGCAGTTTCTAGGGTGTTCTGAGTGTTTAAGGCCGTTTCTATGAAGTTGTTACAGTGTTCTTAGTGTTTTAAGCTGTTGCTATGCAGTTTTTACGGTGTTCTGAGTGTTTTATGCTGTTGTTATGCAGTTTCTAGGGTGTTCTGAGTGTTTTATGCTGTTGTTATGCTGCTATTAGGGTGTTCTGAGTATTTTAGGCTTTTTCTATGTAGTTGTTATGGTGTTCTGAGTGTTTTAAACTGTTGCTATGTAGTTATTAGGATGTTATGAGTGTTTAAGGCCATTTCTATGCAGTTGTTATGGTGTTCTGAGTGTTTTAAGCTGTTGCTATGCAGTTTCTAGGGTGTTCTGAGTGTTTAAGGCCGTTTCTATGTAGTTGTTACAGTGTTCTTAGTGTTTTAAGCTGTTGCTATGCAGTTTTTACGGTGTTCTGGGTGTTTTATGCTGTTGTTATGCTGCTATTAGGGTGTTCTGAGTGTTTTAGGCTGTTTCTATGTAGTTGTTATGGTGTTCTGAGTGTTTTAAGCTGTTGCTATGCAGTTTCTAGGGTGTTCTGAGTGTTTAAGGCCGTTTCTATGTAGTTGTTACAGTGTTCTTAGTGTTTTAAGCTGTTGCTATGCAGTTTTTACGGTGTTCTGGGTGTTTTATGCTGTTGTTATGCTGCTATTACGGTGTTCTGAGTGTTTTAGGCTGTTTCTATGTAGTTGTTATGGTGTTCTGAGTGTTTTAAGCTGTTGCTATGCAGTTATTAGGATGTTCTGAGTGTTTAAGGCCATTTCTATGTAGTTGTTATGGTGTTCTGAGTGTTTTAAGCTGTTGCTATGCAGTTTCTAGGGTGTTCTGAGTGTTTAAGGCCGTTTCTATGTAGTTGTTACAGTGTTCTTAGTGTTTTAAGCTGTTGCTATGCAGTTTTTACGGTGTTCTGGGTGTTTTATGCTGTTGTTATGCTGCTATTAGGGTGTTCTGAGTGTTTTAGGCTGTTTCTATGTAGTTGTTATGGTGTTCTGAGTGTTTTATGCTGTTGTTATGCTGCTATTAGGGTGTTCTGAGTGTTTTAGGCTGTTTCTATGTAGTTGTTATGGTGTTCTGAGTGTTTTAAACTGTTGCTATGCAGTTTTTATGGTGTTCTGAATGTTTTAGGCTGTTGCTATGTAGTTGTTACAGTGTTCTGTGTGTTTTAAGCTGTTGCTATGCAGTTTCTAGGGTGTTCTGAGTGTTTAAGGCCGTTTCTATGTAGTTGTTACAGTGTTCTTAGTGTTTTAAGCTGTTGCTATGCAGTTTTTACGGTGTTCTGAGTGTTTTAGGCTGTTGCTATGCTGCTATTAGGGTGTTCTGAGTGTTTTAGGCCATTTATATGTAGTTGTTACAGTGTTCTGTGTGTTTTAAGCTGTTGCTATGCAGTTTCAGGGTGTTCTGAGTGTTTAAGGCCGTTTCTATGTAGTTGTTACAGTGTTCTTAGTGTTTTAAGCTGTTGCTATGCAGTTTTTACGGTGTTCTGAGTGTTTTAGGCTGTTGCTATGTAGTTGTTACAGTGTTCTGAGTGTTTTAAACTGTTGCTATGCAGTTTTTATGGTGTTCTGAATGTTTTAGGCTGTTGCTATGTAGTTGTTACAGTGTTCTGTGTGTTTTAAGCTGTTGCTATGCAGTTTCTAGGGTGTTCTGAGTGTTTAAGGCCGTTTCTATGTAGTTGTTACAGTGTTCTTAGTGTTTTAAGCTGTTGCTATGCAGTTTTTACGGTGTTCTGAGTGTTTTATGCTGTTGTTATGCAGTTTCTAGGGTGTTCTGAGTGTTTTATGCTGTTGTTATGCTGCTATTAGGGTGTTCTGAGTATTTTAGGCTTTTTCTATGTAGTTGTTATGGTGTTCTGAGTGTTTTAAACTGTTGCTATGCAGTTATTAGGATGTTCTGAGTGTTTAAGGCCGTTTCTATGTAGTTGTTACAGTGTTCTGTGTGTTTTAAGCTGTTGCTATGCGGTTTTATGGTGTTCTGAGTGTTTTAGGCTGTTGCTATGTAGTTGTTACGGTGTTCTGAGTGTTTTAGGCTGTTGCTATGCTGCTATTAGGGTGTTCTGAGTGTTTTAGGCCATTTATATGTAGTTGTTACAGTGTTCTGTGTGTTTTAAGCTGTTGCTATGCAGTTTTTATGGTGTTCTGAATGGTTTAGGCTGTTGCTATGTAGTTGTTACAGTGTTCTGTGTATTTTAAGCTGTTGCTATGCAGTTTCTAGGGTGTTCTGAGTGTTTAAGGCCGTTTCTATGTAGTTGTTACAGTGTTCTTAGTGTTTTAAGCTGTTGCTATGCAGTTTTTACGGTGTTCTGAGTGTTTTATGCTGTTGTTATGCTGCTATTAGGGTGTTCTGAGTATTTTAGGCTTTTTCTATGTAGTTGTTATGGTGTTCTGAGTGTTTTAAACTGTTGCTATGCAGTTATTAGGATGTTCTGAGTGTTTAAGGCCATTTCTATGTAGTTGTTACAGTGATCTGTGTGTTTTAAGCTGTTGCTATGCGGTTTTATGGTGTTCTGAGTGTTTTAGGCTGTTGCTATGTAGTTGTTACGGTGTTCTGAGTGTTTTAGGCTGTTGCTATGCAGTTTTTACGGTGTTCTGAGTGTTTTATGCTGTTGTTATGCTGCTATTAGGGTGTTCTGAGTGTTTTAGGCAATTTATATGTAGTTGTTACAGTGTTCTGTGTGTTTTAAGCTGTTGCTATGCAGTTTTATGGTGTTCTGAGTGTTTAAGGCCGTTTCTATGTAGTTGTTACAGTGTTCTTAGTGTTTTAAGCTGTTGCTATGCAGTTTTTATGAGTGTTTTAGATGGTTGTTATGCAGTTACTCTGGTGTGATGAGTGTTTTAGGCTGTTGCTATGCGGTTGCTGTGTTTTCTTTCTGTCTGGTATGAAAAGACTCAGTGATCTTCTGGACAGTAAAATGTGTGTCTGAGATTTTTCGAGCAGTTTTATGGTGAAATAAAAAGGCGAAAATGGTGCACTCAACTTTAACACTCACTGATAGAGGTTTCAGCACATCACTCGCAGCAATTTCATACTTCAGAAGATCTATTGTTAAAGAACTGTCTCCTAAACATGGAGGCCATGAACACACTGTAAATAGACGAGAGCTCTTCCTGAAAACACACATCCTAGAGGAACAACACACTCGACACACTCCAGAAAACCTTCAGCTCAAGGACATCTGTGTTTCCACCTCTTCCTTTAGCGTTCTTATCTTCCATCCACCTTTCAGGCTTCATACACACTTCCTGTTCTTCCAGCTTCTGTCCCTCAAACACACACACACACACTGTCAGCAAAGGGTTTGCCATTAGAATCTGATCGACCTCTTTCGCGCGAGAAGGCCGTGATGAATGATTCATCCTGAGGGAAAGCGCTGACTCACGACAGCATCTCAAAGCAGAAACTAAATGGATATTACCAGCGCAGCTTTGGACCAGAACATGAAGAGGACGAGAAACAGACGGGCTTCTTCTCAGAAACACGCTTCACTGAACCTAGTGCGCTCCCTACACACACAGCATTCAGAGGGTTCTCAAAAACAACAGCTGATGCCTTCTAAGGCCTTGTCCACACTAATGCGTTTTCGTTTGAAAACACATCTTTTTCTCTCCGTCTTGGCCTTCCGTTCACACTGAGACGGCGTTTTTATTAATGAAAACGAAGATTTTTGAAAACGCTCTCCAACACTGCAAAAATGCTTTTCTTAGTATTTTTGTCTTGTTTCCAGTCCAAATATCAAAAAATTCTTAAATCATGATGCATTTACTTAAGTAGTAAAATGCCATAAGATATTATGTCTTGTTTTCTGAAAAAAAAAAGAAAAAAAAAGAAAAATTATCTGCCAACGGGGTCAGAAAAATAATGTTGTTTCTGTTTGAATTAAGATTATGTTTCTCACCCCATTGGCAGATCATTTTGCTTGTTTTAAGCAAAAACTCACTTAATTTTGATTAATTCCCCCTGAAAACAAGACTTAAAATCAGGCTCAGCTCCCTCCTACTTCCACTCACTCCTACGAGTCTACATCCCTGCCAGAAGCCTACGATCGGTCAACGAGCGACGTCTCGTGGTTCCATCACAGAGAGCCACAAAATAACTTTCCAGAACATTCTCATTCACAGTTCCATGCTGGTGGAACGCTCTCCCACCCTCATCCGGAACGCAGAATCCCTGGCAACATTCAAAAGACAGCTGAAAACTCATCTCTTCCGTGAGCACTTAACCTCATAAAAAAATAAATTAATAAATAATAATAAAACTTTCCTTTTCCTTTAAATCCTCGCTTATCGGGCTTATGCTACTCTGAACAATGCCTGAACTTCGTATTTCATCAAATCTTATGGAATTTTACGCATCTAATAAATGCATCTTGATGATTTTTTTTTAGAAATTTGGACTGGAAACAAGACGAAAATACTAAGTAAGAAAAGCATTTTTTGCAGTGAAAAAGTGGATAAATTTGAAAATGCCGTTTTCGTGTCAAAACGGAGGTAGGCCTATTTATGAACGAAGACGTAAGTTTAGTCATGTGAAGCATATTGTACCAATAGATATTCATGTTTATGCCGGTATTGTGCTTGTTATGTGCTCTTCACTTTCACACTGATGATAAAATATGTAACTTTATACACTCTTCATATCTCAGTCCTGCACACAGTATGACAGAAAACTCACTCACATGTGCTGTCCTGTAATGGAGAGTAAGAGATGTTGAGATATTTAGCTAAATAAAATGTTCCTGTCAGAAGAATTGCGCGATAACTTTAGTATTTCTTTTTCCGTGTGTCTCATCTCAGTGAGCTTTTGTGAGGTTTTACGCATGCGCAGTAAAGGTGAATTTAGTGTTTTCAAGCGTTTCTCATCCACACTGAAACGACGTAAAACGCCTGAAAACGCTAGTGAGGACGGAGAGCGTTTTTAAACGAAAACGCAGTTTTCAAACGTATCCGGATTAAAGCAGACGTAGCCTGAGACTGACGGATCCCACTTTCCACATGGAAGAGAAAATGCTCCTATCTTCAGTTGTTCATATCCTGAGGTTGCATCACATGCATCAATCATAATCTCAGAACGCATCGCATCAAGATCATCCGATAGACCCGACGGACGCTTGTGCCCTTCATAGTGAACTTCAGTTATTAAGGACAATTGAAATTCCGCGGCGGTGTGCGATTGAGCCGAGGATTACACGTGTGTCTCCGCTATTGTGCTCGGCTCTTTCCTCAGACTTAATGAGAACAGAAAGCTTTGTTGTGCTGAGATTCTCTATTCACAGGCAGAACGGCTCTAACTGCTTTTTCCCGCCGAAGAGGAATGACATCTAATACCTGAGGGCACTTTCTTATCTCCAACCTGTCAGAAACAGACTCGCGATCATTCAGAGCGGCTTCAGGCCACAGAACGCAACAGCCAATGGGAAACGACTGTGATATTCCCTTTGTAACGACACATCCGTGTTTCTCCCGGCGGAATGAGGCTTTCTTCCTCTTTCTCCGTGTTTTGAGGATGAGATTGTTGTGAAATATGATGGTGTGCAAGCGTTGAGATGCAGGGAATGTTTAAGTGTGAGCTGTTCACAAGTCAGTCTTCACTGGAACCTCACTGCAAGAAAACATGTTCTTCCTCAGAGTTTCTGTCTCGTTTTTCAAACATCTAATCAAGATTTAAAACATTTAGGAGGTTTAAATGTTGTCTCAATTAATTGTCTTAACATAAATATACAGTGTGCTGTTTTAAAGAGGGGCAGCTGACAGCTGGTGTGTGTGTGTGTGTGCGTGTGTGTGTGTGCGTGCGTGTGTGTGTGTGTACGGGGGTATTTTCTGCTGACTTGGTCGTACAGAATCACTGGACATCTGTCTCTTCCCAACCGGCAAACGCAGGACAGTCTGAATTCAAATCATCCGACAAACACACACACACACACACACACACACACCGACCTGTAAAAGATTTAACAGTCATGTGTTCAATAACTCGTCATTTAAACAGTGGGAGACACAGTAAACTCATGCATGCCGATCAGAGCTGGTCCTCCGGTGACCCGGTCCGCGGATGTGAACGCGCCGAGCGCTCGTGCTGGAGTGTTACTGCGGGATAAAGAGTCAGATGTGATAATCTAGCAGGGATTAATAGCTTCTTCTTCTTTATCTGTGGCCCTCAGATGTCTCGTCTGGGCGGCACACGACACACTGAATACTAATGTCCTCAGAGACACTCCTGGACTGATCCCAGATCAGCCTCAAAGAAGAGCAACACTGATGGCAGATCTGCTCTGTGTGAGACCCGAACAAACGTTCCTAACCTTCCAGAACCCTCTCCAGCTGGTCACGTGCCGGTCAAAAATGGCCGATTTACTACCGTACTATTTTTTAGTTTGATAATGTTTTTTATTCAATATTTTGTATTTAAGGGATTTTTTATACTAAATTATATTTACGCTGTATTTATAATCCATTTATTGGAAAATTACATTTCCAGCTTAAACTGTTGTAAATCTTGAACGCTTTAGAGCGACAGACTGAAGTTTGATCTCTTTTCAAAGACGACACTTGGCAGATTATTGATGAAGTGAAAAAAGTTTTAAAAAGTGAACTTAAAAAAAGTAACAGAATATTACGTGTGTTGTTATGAAAAATGCACCAAAATACTATTTTCAGTTTTTATGTGAAATATATCTTTTCAAAATCACGTTTTACTCTAAAACTGCAAGAAAATCAAAACCATAAATCTAAACAAGTTGTGTTCCAAATTTGAAGTTGATATTTTAAAAAATGATCTCAGTGAGATGTTGTTCGGCTGCAGTACCAAACGCTTCCACTAGAGGAACTTCGTCTCATTCATTTACAATGTGCTTGTTTTTGACCTCGAGAAACAAAGTGTGACTATTGTTTACAGGACCATTTATCCTGTCGAATCATGTCCGTGATTTGTGTGTGTGTGTGTGTTCACACAGCAAGTGCCAAAACATTTACCAAGTTTCGTACCATTCCAATGAAGAAAAAAATTCAACAAAAACTTTTCATTTAGTGTTAGGAAGAGCCGTTTTTGACCGAAGAGCACCAGAGGGTTATTTCTAAATGTTCTCTGAAAACATCCAGATATCTTAAAACACATTCTTGGTTATATGAATGTTAATGGAACGTTCCATTGTATCATTCTCCACACATTATGGGAACTGTCTGAAGTGTCTTTACTGTCACTTTTGATCAATTTAATGCACCTTTGATGAATAAAAGTATTAATTTCTTTCAAAACAAACCCAAACCTTTAGACTATAGTGTATGTGGTCTGGAATGTTGATAATCTAATTTGATTGTTTCATGGACAGCAGAAATGATCACATTCAAACCAGTGACGGGTTCAATAGAAGCTCTAGATTATGAACTATATTCACTTCTAAAACTGACACAATAATCCCCCGAAACTTGATCCAGGACATTATGTGGAGTTACTGATCTACACGCAGAACATGTCCATTATCTTGAAAGAAAGAGAGAATCATTAGACACATGTTTCACAACAGCATCTGAGTATCTGAGAGAGACGGATGGACAGACACACAGAACGAGAGAAATGAAGCGAGTGTGTGTGTGTGTGTGTGTGTGTGTAGAGATTGGGGTCAGTGATGTTACATCTGTCCTGGTTTCCCTCTCCGATCTCAATCCCTCGGACTGATGATGATGATGATGATGATGATGATGATGTAACACACTCGTCTGTCTGTCATCAGCAGAATAAACTCACAACCTGACGGGTAAGAAAGACAAAACCAACATTAACTCACGGATTCCTGAGGAATAACCAGACAGCAACACACACACACACACACACCGGATCTGGGCCGACACGATGACTTCTGAATGCTTTATATGAGAAACAATTTGAAATAAAAAATAAATAAATTTTAAAAAATTAGTCCTGGGCAACGATTAATCGCGATTAATCGCATCCAAAATAAAAGTTTGTGTTTACATGATATATGTGTGTGTACTGTGAATAATTATTTTGTATATATAAATACACACATATGCATGTATATATTTAAGATTTTTTTTTTATTTATATATAAAATATTTATATTTATATATTATATAAATTATGCATAAATATAAATACAGTATATACATGCAAATATTTCTTAAATAAATACATGCATGTGTGTGTATTTATACAAAATAATAGTACACAGTACACACTCATATGTCATGTAAACACAAACTTTTATTTTGGATTAATCGTTGCCCGGCACTAAAAATTAGTAAATTTTACAAGAAAATCGGTAAAAAATGTGCAGTTTCTTTGTAATTGTTTGTGAAATTGACTTGCAATATTCTGAGTGAACGTTACACCAAATGTTATGATTTTATGAAGAACCTTTAACATCAATGGAACCTTAAAGTCCTCCTGTGGAGAAAACACGCTTTGAAATCGCTGGTGTTTCTGACGTCACAAACTACCTTGTAACCAATCAGATCAACGTGTGATCGTCAACCAGTGGATCTCTGAGCTGAGTGAGTGAGTGGAGGCGGGGCTCATTTGCATATTCATAGAACCACGCATACTAAATGAAGCAAGGGTGTCGAGTTACATTCAAGATATTTTAAGGCATGAAGACACTTTTTTCAAGGAAAAAACGTTTAAATATGTAATTTTGGTGAGTTTTGGTGAGTTTTAAGGGATAATATTATTAAAAGGGGGTTTTCACAACAATAGAAGAACCCGTTTTGTTTCCCCAAAGAACCTTTCAGTGAACAGTATTTAAAATAAACATTTAAAAATGTCCGTAGTGTGAAGGACATTTTAATAATAGGTTCTGTGGATGTTAAAGGTTCTTCATGGAACCATTAATGCCAATAAACAACCTTAGTTTTCTTTATTTAGTGCAATTTCTTTTTCTATCGCACAAAAGGTAATTTATAATGTTCTTTAAAGTAAGAAATAAATGGTTCTTTACTTTGAAACCATCCTCACTCAGAAATGGCACAAATGATTACAAAGAAACGTCAAGTAAAACATTGAATTAAACATGAAGTGGAAAGACTGTAATTGTGAGATTGATTTGATGCACGTAAAGCATGATGTGTGTCTGTACAGATGGAGCCGCTCGCATTCGCTCTGCTTCTGTGTGTCTTTGTCTCCAGCGCAGGAGAACACAAAGGAGGAGGATCTGTGTGGCCGTTTGCAGCAGCTGAGGGTGTGTGTGTGTGTGTGTGTGTGTGCCCTTTGTGTGCCACTGCCTTTGTTTGGGACGTACCACTCCGTGTCACCAATCCACTGCCGCTCCACTGAGAGCGAGGCGGACCCTCACACACACACACACACACAGCCGGACCCCTGGTGGACGTCACATGATGCTGCAGCATGACATCATTCAGAGCAGACTCATGTGATGACATCACTGAGAATGTGTGCGATGATGACATCACTTCCTTAAGGTGGAATCCCTCTGTAAAAAACGTGTAATTTTGACCCTAGCTTCATCTAATGTTCAGATTTCTGTTTTGGAAATGGATACAAATGAGTGCATATATTATTAGATAATGCCTCATTTGTATATTTCAACAATGTGTGTTTTTTTTTTTTAATGTAATTTTTAATGTAATTCAAGACTTATAGAGTATTTAAGCCGTCTGACTAGCAAAGCTTGATGACTATCCAAGGGCAATGTTAATCATGTTAGTAACCTTTTAGTAACATGCTAAATCATGTTGGCAATGTGTTAAATCATGCTTGCAAAATGTTAAATCATGCTAGTAGCATGCTAAATTATGTTGGCAATGTGCTAAATCATGTTAGCAATGTGTTTAATCACGTAAGCAAAATGCTAACAAGAAAATCATTCTAACAGTATGTTAGCAAACATGTTAAAACATGCTAGCAATGTGTTAGCCTAAATCATGTTATGCTAAATCATGCAAGCATCATGTTAAAAAATGCTAACAACATGCTAATTCATGTTAGCAATGTGTTAATTTATGCTAGCAGTGTGTTAAAACATGCTAGCAATGTGCCATAGCAAGCTTGCAACGTATTAATTCATGTTAGCAACATGTTAACTAATGCAAGCATTGTGTTAAATCATGCTAACATGATAAAACATGATAGGAACATGTTAAATCATGTTTGCAACATGCTAGCTCATGCTAACAACATGCTAATCATGTTAGTAATCTTCTAGCAACATGCTAACATATTAACAACATGCTAGCAATGTATTAAATCATGCTATCAACATGATAAATCATGCTAGCATTATGCTAAAAAATGCTAATAATGTTAAAACATGCTAACGTGTTAAATCATGCTAGTAACATGACTTAATTTTTTTACTTTCTCTGAGAAAAATCTTCAAAACTTCAAGCTTTTCAAAGTTATTTTTAACTGTCAGGCCTGGATTTGTCAGGCCAACATCAATGTTTGTTCACAAACTTTACTCATCTAGTTAGTTTTTAGAATGTCATGTCGTGCAAAAGACGCGAGTGCAATAGCTGAAGACGTCAGTCTAGTGCACGTTTACATTGAATAAGAGTGGAAAAGCAGCGCAGTGGAGTGTAACAAGCCCTTATCCAGCGTGTGGCACATGATGACATCATAAAGGACAACAGAAGGAAATCTCCCGCTCTTTCCGTCAGAACGCTGTTGTTGGCACGGCAACGCTCATTCCTGGCAGAGCTGATTCCGCCGCGGGCCGTTTGGAAATCCTTGACGATATTAGGCGGGAATAATTGAGATGTTGATTGCTCCTTCACACCAGTAAATGAGATTATGTACCGCTGATCGCTCATTAACAAACCTAAAGCATGATTATGAAAATCACTTCCTGCTGTCTGGAATACATATTCCATAGAGTCATATTCCATTACATAAATCAGACAGATACAATAAAACACAAATCCAATTTCTGCAGAGCACGTCATTTGAAATAATGAGCTGCGCTTGTTTGGCGATTCATATTAAACTACATTTGTGAATCTATTTTGTTTGTTCCAACTTAAATTTGACATTCGTCTATCATTTTTTTTTAAATGTTGCTACTTGTTTCAGAACGTTCACAAATGTAACATTTCCCATAATGTTTGAAGAATGATACAATGGAATGTTCCATTAATGTTCAGAGAAATAACGTTTTCATAACTTAATATGAACAACAGAAAAACGTTATAAACTTATGTGTAAAGTTCTATCCATTATTTCAGCTCCTGTCATAAACTTTCACTTAGAAATATACTGATTCATAACTGATGATCTGAATAAAAGTGAAGAAGTGCTTCATTTCTGCACCTCTAGTAGAATTACATGTTTGATTGACATCGGCTCAACCAATGGCTCTGAGTGGGCGGGGCTAAACCTGTTTGATCAAAGTCATTCTTTTTCCAATTTAGTTTGGTTCAAAATTACACATTTGGAGCCATTGACTGTAAACTTAAACATTAGACTGTAAACATTACTGTAAACATGAATGTCGTCACTGATAGTGTTGAGTTTAATTCATCCTGAATTCACTAGGAAATCAATAAAAGCTCCTCTTCACCAGTTAATCTAACTCACTCATCTGGACTTTCCAGTGCGTTTCTTCACTCATTAATATAAAATGAGCATTTCAACTGTGCTGCGTTTGTTTGGTGATTAATCTAAAACTGTAAATTTGTGAATCTTAAATTTGACATTTTTTAAATGCATTGTTTCAGAATGTTCAGAGAACATTGAAAAGTAATATTCCCATAATGTTTGAAAAGTAATACAATGGAATGTTCGTTTTAGGCTTATCTATGTAAAGTTGCATCCATTATTTCAGCTCCAGTCATGAACATTCACTTAAATCACTTAAACATCAATAAAAGAGCATTTCATCACTCATTATTCATCGTTTTTTTGCAGAGAAATGTTGATGTTTTTCGCACAGACGACAAACAGACGAGTCAGAACCGGTGAATTATATTATTTCTGCATTCAAAACATACAGTAAAACATGTTCCAGCATTCCACTTCGAGTGATTACATTCATAAATGCATTATAAATTATATAAAATATATTATCATAGTCATTGCAGGATAGAATAGAATAGAATTTTCTGTGAAGCACTTCTGAATAGCAAATATGTACAAGACATTCAGATAAAAAGAGCATTCGTGCATTTAAAAAAAATCATCAGCAGGAATCGTGTAGAAAATTCACACACAGGAAAACCGTCTCTCTTTCTTTTGTCCTCAATCTTTCTTTTGTCCCCAATCTTTCATTCGTCCTCAATCATTCTTTCGTCCTCAATCTTTCATTCATCCCCAATCTTTCATTCGTCCTCAATCTTTCATTCGTCCTCAATCATTCTTTCGTCCTCAATCTTTCATTCGTCCCCAATCTTTCATTCGTCCTCAATCTTTCATTCGTCCCCAATCATTCTTTCGTCCTCAATCTTTCATTCGTCCTCAATCTTTCATTCGTCCTCAATCTTTCATTCGTCCTCAATCTTTCATTCGTCCCCAATCTTTCTTTCGTCCCCAATCTTTCATCCTCAATCTTTCATTCGTCCCCAATCTTTCTTTCGTCCCCAATCTTTCTTTCGTCCCCAATCTTTCATCCTCAATCTTTCATTCGTCCCCAATCTTTCTTTCGTCCCCAATCTTTCATCCTCAATCTTTCATTCGTCCCCAATCTTTCTTTCGTCCTCAATCTTTCTTTCGTCTTCAATCTTTCATTCGTCCTCAATATTTCGTCCTCAATCTTTCATTCGTCCTCAATCTTTTTCGTCCTCAATATTTCTTTCGTCCTCAATCTTTCATTCGTCCTCAATCTTTCTTTCGTCCCCAATCTTTCTTTCGTCCCCAATATTTCATTCGTCCTCAATCTTTCATTCGTCCTCAATCTTTCTTTCGTCTTCAATCTTTCTTCCGTCCTCAATCTTTCATTCGTCCTCAATCTTTCTTTCGTCTTCAATCATTCTTTCGTCTTCAATCTTTCTTCCGTCCTCAATCTTTCATTCGTCCTCAATATTTCATTCGTCCTCAATCTTTCATTCGTCCTCAATCTTTCATTCGTCCTCAATCTTTCTTTCGTCCCCAATCTTTCTTTCGTCCTCAATATTTCATTCATCCTCAATCTTTCATTCGTCCCCAATCTTTCTTTCGTCCTCAATCTTTCTTTCGTCTTCAATCTTTCATTCGTCCTCAATATTTCGTCCTCAATTTTTCTTTCGTCCTCAATCTTTCATTCGTCCTCAATCTTTTTCGTCCTCAATATTTCTTTCGTCCTCAATCTTTTATTCGTCCTCAATCTTTCTTCCGTCCTCAATCTTTCATTCGTCCTCATTATTTCTTCCGTCCTCAATCTTTCATTCGTCCTCAATCTTTCTTTCGTCTTCAATCTTTCTTCCGTCCTCAATCTTTCTTTCGTCCTCAATCTTTCTTTCGTCTTCAATCTTTCATTCGTCCTCAATATTTCATTTGTCCTCAATATTTCTTTCGTCCTCAATCTTTCATTCGTCCTCAATATTTCTTTCGTCCTCAATATTTCTTCCGTCCTCAATATTTCATTCGTCCTCAATCTTTCTTTCGTCCCCAATCTTTCTTTCGTCCTCAATATTTCATTCGTCCTCAATCTTTCTTCCGTCCTCAATCTTTCATTCGTCCTCATTATTTCTTCCGTCCTCAATCTTTCATTCGTCCTCAATCTTTCTTTCGTCCTCAATCTTTCTTTCAT
This sequence comes from Abramis brama, assembly GCF_963993115.1. Classification (NCBI taxonomy): domain Eukaryota; kingdom Metazoa; phylum Chordata; class Actinopteri; order Cypriniformes; family Leuciscidae; genus Abramis; species Abramis brama. Next base: position 38,384,114 of record NC_139977.1, read on the forward strand.
CCTCAATCTTTCTTTCATCCTCAATCTTTCATTCGTCCTCAATATTTCGTCCTCAATTTTTCTTTCGTCCTCAATCTTTCTTTCGTCCTCAATCTTTCATTCGTCCTCAAGCTTTCATTCGTCCTCAAGCTTTCATTCGTCCTCAAGCTTTCATTCGTCCCCAAGCTTTCATTCGTCCCCAATCTTTCATTCATCCTCAATCTTTCATTCATCCTCAGACTTTCTTTCGTCCTCAATCTTTCATTCGTCTCAATCTTTCTTTCGTCCTCAATCTTTCTTTTTGGCGTTTCCGGCCTCTTCCGGGTTTCTTTGGTCCGTGTTGGCGCTCTTCTGATCGGAAATCAAGCTGTTTTTCGAGGTTTGATCTGAACCCTGGGTTGAGTCAGTCAGGGGTGAAAAGGTCAGAGGTCGAACAAACAGAGTCTTGTAGAGGACAGACTCCAGCGATGAGAATGGATACGATGAAGAACCCATCATCATCATCCGCATCTGAAACCACAGAGATCAGGTCATAACTCTAATCTGAACACGTGCATACAGATCATAACTCTATTCTGAACACATGCATACGGATCATAATAGTGCATCATAAAGTGCCTGAAAAAATGTGAACATTATTGTTTAATTCAATACGTTTTCACCAACCTTTAATTTATTCCCCCACAAAATACACTTTAGTCATAATTAAGATATTAAGATTTTTCTAATTCTAATGCTCTTTAATGTGATATGTTGTTTGCATTCTATTCTTGCAGTTCTGAAATTAAATAAGGTGATAAGATTCTGACATATTGCACACACGCATACTTGTGCGCTCCTCTTTAAATCACGAAATATGCGTTGGATCCGGAATATTATGACACAGTTCTTCTTTGTTTCGAGTATGTTTCGGAAGTGTGATAAAAGCCTATACTAATAATCCTACATGTGAAATAAAGATCTGGAAGGTCAAATGGTGAGAGAGCGAGAGGACGTTTCCGAGCTCACAGAAGAACTCAAGATCTGCCGTCAGTCTCGCTGAAGAACTTCACTCTTTTTAAAGCAGAATGATGCAATTACATGAAAATGATGCAAAAAACGTGCAAGAGCGTCACGACAGCTGCGGATCATCTCAACTGAAGGGCAAAGAGACGAGAGGAACACGCTTCATGAGCTTCAGCAGCTTGTTCGTTACATTCACCCAAACGTCTGTCTAATTAAAACACCATCAATCAAACATCAGGCCTCGTTTGGCTTGAAAACGAGCTGCGAATGCACTGCCAATAATGTTTTAAGATATAGTATGTTAAAACTAAAAGTCACATGATCATGTTTGATTCAGTAAATGGCTTCCTGTTATAAATGCAGTTATTTTTCTTTTCTAATCCTATTTTGCATTTCACTCTAATCAAATACTCAATACAACTAAAAGTTGTCGCAGGCCACGCGCAGTGCATTGTGGGATAGTTTCTCATGCAGAGTTTACTTTTGCATGGGTTTTATTTAGTGCTGGCAAATCGATTAATCGTGATCTAACACCTAACATCTAACATAAAAGTTTGTAAATATACACTGCCATTCAAAAGTTTTTGATCAGTAAGATTTTTTATGTTTTTAAAAGAAGTCTCTTCTGCTCACCAATGCTGCATTTATTTGATCAAATTTAAATGAAAAACTCTGAAATATTATTCATGCATTAGATTCACGACACCCAGAGATGTTTTATTTCAGTCTGAAACGAAACGACAAACACAACAAACCTTATTGGTGACGATGAAGAGTGTGTAGATGAAGATCAGGTGGTGTGTTTGCATCGGGAGAAAGCGGCACTGCTGGAGAGAGAACAGAACCGATCCCAGCAGGGTGACCTTGGTCGGGCTACACACACACACACACACACACACACACAGGTCAAAGGTCACACAAGGACGAGGAGTTCAGTGGGCCTTAAATATAACAGCTCTGAGATTCTAAAACACACAATTAACACACGTCTGCGACACACATTCAACATTAATGTGTCGAGTTTGACGTCACTCTGCAACTACAGCAGTGGCCAACAGTGACCGGCCTAGGAAAATTGTGTGTGTATGTATATATACAGTATATATACACACACACACACACACACTCTCTACCAGTCAAAAGTTTTGGATCGGTAAGATTTTTAATGTTTTTAAAAATGCATTTATTTGATAACAACAACAAAAAAAAAACAGTGTCACATGATCCTTCAGAAATCATTCTAATATGATGATTTGATGCTTGAGAAATATTTATGATTATTATCAGTGATAAAAACAGTTGTGCATCAAATCCTCATATTAGAGTGATTTGTGAAGGATCATGTGACACTGAAGACTGGAGTAATGATGCTGAAAATTCAGCTTTGATCACAGGAATAAATTACACTTTACTGTATATTCACATAGAAAACTATCTCTAATATAATTTCACAATATTACTTTTATTTTTTTTTAACAAATAAACGCAGCCTCGTGAGCAGAAGAGACTTCTTTTAAAAACATTAAAAATCTTACAGATCAAAAACCTTTGACAGGTACAGATTCTACAAATGATATTTTAATTTTTCATGTACCATAACGGACTCTGCAAGTCGATTTTCTTTCTGATCAAAATAAGATGAGTGTTTTCTTCTGTACATAAATCCAGTGAAATCCCTCTGGTCTTCAGAGCGACACTTACTCTCCCGCGTTCTTCCACACAAACCTTTTTAAATGCCACTCGCACAAAAACCATGACAACAAGTGTCGGCTGAAGATGAGAGGAAATCAATCCAGAAGCCAATTATTCCACCTGTGCATTATGGGACTGAACGCTATTATTCAGAAAGAAAGAGACTCTGGACACGAAATGCACAAGAGGCACTAGAGAGACTCCAACGCCAGTCATCAAAACCTCGATCAATAATGCAAAACACTTCAAACTGCTTTATAACTTTAACATTAACATGTAAATTAATTAACAGAGAAATAGTGAATTTCCTTTATGAGTCGGTTCACATCTGTCTGTCATACTGGAGAACCTAAAACACATTTACAGTAGACTAGGACTGGGTTAGAAATATCGATTCTCATTTTGATGAATCAATCTTTTAGTCTGAGCTGTGTGACATTATTTGTAGCACCAGCCATCATTAGTTCTGAGTCATTTTTTTTTTAGAAAATGTACACGTACCGTACCTGATATATGTATCCAAATGAATCGAAATCTAGGGTTCTTGACTCAATTTTAAAGAACCTTTATGCCAAAAAGTTAAAATTGGGTTCTATATAGTAGTACTCTAGGGTTCCTGACTCAATTTTAAAGAACCTTTATGCCAAAAAGGTCCAGTGGGATTCTATATTGAACTCTAGGGTTCGTGACTCAATATTAAAGAACATTTATGGCAAAATATTCAATGGGGTTCTATATAGAACTCTAGGGTTGTTGACTCAATTTAAAAAAAACCTATATGCCAAAAAGGTTCAATGTGGTTCTATATTGAACTCTAGGGTTCTTGACTCAATATTAAAGAATGTTTATGGCAAAATATTCAATGGGGTTCTATATAGAACTCCAGGGTTCCTGACTCAATTTTAAAGAACATTTATGCCAAAAAGATTAAATGGGGTTCTATATAGAACTCTGGGGGTTTTGACTCAATTTTAAAGAACCTTTATGGCAAAAATATGCAATGGGATTATATATAGAACTCTAGGGTTCCTAACTCAATTTTAAAGAACCTTTATGCCAAAAAGGTTCAATGTGGTTCTATATAGAACTCTAGGGTTCTTGACTCAATTTTAAAGAACCTTTATGCCAAAAAGTTTAAATTGGGTTATATAAAGAACTCTGGGAATTTTGACTCAATTTTAAAGAACCTTTATGGCAAAAATATGCAATGGGATTATATATAGAACTCTAGGGTTCCTAACTCAATTTTAAAGAACCTTTATGCCAAAAAGGTTCAATGTGGTTCTATATAGAACTCTAGGGTTCTTGACTCAATTTTAAATAACCTTTATGCCAAAAAGGTCCAATGGGGTTCTATATAGAACTCTAGGGTTCTTGACTCAATTTTAAAGAACATTTATGCCAAAAAGGTTCAAAGTGGTTCTATATAGAACTCTAGGGTTCTTGACTCAATTTTAAAGAACATTTATGCCAAAAAGGTTCAAAGTGGTTCTATATAGAACTCTAGGGTTCTTGACTCAATTTTTAATTAAACTAAACTGAATTAGGATCAAATCGCCAGCTTATGAATGGAAATTTAATTGAATCAAATTTGTGTCAGTACACCCCTAAATTACACACTGTCTATCTATTTTTAAAATGCACATTTTAACACTCAGACATATCTAAACTACACCTGACTTCATACTGTACATGCACTACAAATCAGCAAAACACAGGTTGATTCAAAGACACACTGAGATGCCAAACATAAAGAAAAGTGATGTTAGTGAAGAGGAAAAGATCCTGCAGCGTTTCAGACAGTCACACAGTAAGTCTAAATGTGTTTCAGGAGCTTCATGAGGCATTTGAGACTCTTACTATGACATCTTCAGAAGTTCATTGGTTTCAGGCTTCCAGACGCCTCGAACCAGTTGCTCAAAGTTACTGATGAGGCCTCCGCCCGCACCTACAGGCACAAAAAGGTCCAATGAGGTTCTTTATGGAACTATTGGGTTCTTGACTCAAAACTTTTATGCCAAAAAGGTTCAATGGGGTTCTGTATAGAACTCTGGGGTTCTCATGTTAAAGAACCTTTATGCCAAAAAGGTTCAATGTGGTTTTATATAGAACTATAGGGTTCTTGTCACAATTTTAAAGAACCTTTCAAGCCAAAAAGTTTCAGTGTGGTTCTATACAGAACTCTAAGGTTCTTGACTCAATTTTAAAGAACCTTTTATGCCAGAAAGGTTCAATGTGGTTCTATACAGAACTGTAAGGTTCTTGTCTCAATTTTGAAGAACCTTTTATGCCAAAAAAGTTCAATGGGATTATATATAGAACTCTAGGGTTCTTATTTTAAATAACCTTTTATGACAAAAAAAAAAAAAGATTCAATGTGGTTCTATAGATCTCTAGGGTTCTTGTAACAATTTTAAAGAGCCGTTTATGCCAAAAAGTTTTAATGAGGCTCTATATAGAACTCTAAGGTTCTTATTTTAAATAACCTTTTATGCCAAAAAGGTTTAATGCGGTTCTATATAGAACTGTAGTGTTCTTGACTCAATTTTAAAGAACATTTATGACAAAAAGGTTCAGCAGGGTTCTTGACTCAATTCTAAAGAACCTTTATGCCAAAAAAAGGTTAGATGTGGTTCTAAATAGACCCCTAGCGTTCCTGTCTCAATTTTAAAGAACCTTTTTTCCCCAAAAAAGGTTCAATGGGGTTCTAGACTCAATTTTAAAGAACCTTTATGCCAAAAAAGGTTCAACGGGGTTCTACATAGATCTCTAGGGTTCTTTTCTCAATTTTAAAGAACTTTTATTCCAAAAAGGTTTAATGGGGTTCTATATAGATCTATAGCGTTCTTGTCTTAATTTTAAAGAACTCCTGTTTGAAGAATGATACAATGGAACGTTCCATTAATGTTCACATAACCAAGAAAAATCATTTCTAAAACATTTAAAAACATTTTGAACATTCACATTTGATAACTTAAAGGGGACATTAGCAAGACACTCTTAGAACATATTTTGGTTAGCTGGAATCAAATTATGAAACATCATGCCTTTTTTCCAAATTTGCAGAAGAGTGATAATTCAGTGACTTGTTCATGAACATTCATGGATTCGTTCGGTCCTGATGCTCCGCTGGCTGATGTGTTTCCTCTCTTAAACTTTTATCATTTCAGCGCTGATCGTAATTACAGTCACCTCGACCTCTTGATATTTCAAACCCTTTCTCTGTGTAATTGAAGGACGGCGGGGTGAAATGCATCATGGGTTTAATAATGAGTGTGATGAAATTCTGAAAAATAACCTTGAGCTTTTAAACATTAAAATGTCAAGCCAAGAATACGGTCACATCCTGATGCAACAAAGTGCTCGATATCAAAAAAAAGGAAAAAAAGAAAAGAAAACCCGCACAAAGATGGATGAGTGTAATTAGACTCCAGAGCACATGATAAACACACACCTTTGGCCCAACCCACTGCGATCATCACGAACAGACCATCTTTGTACTTCCTGCCTGCTTGCGTGACTCCGCCCAAAACCTTCCACGTACGTGTCACTTCCTTCATCCCTGTCAAGACTAGTCGAATGGGCCAGACCGACGCCAGCGAGTAAACGGCATCCTGAGGACAGTAAAACACCAGATACCTGCAGACCATATACACTATATTAGTATTATCTCTCTCACACACACACACACACACACACAAACGGCATCCCGAGGACAGTAAAACACCAGATACCTGCACACAGAGAACGATCAATACACACTATATTAGTTTAGAATGACGGGATAAATGTCACACACACACATACACACACACACACGTTCAGGTCACAACAAACCACTGCAGATGAAAAATGATTATCGGATAAATGTGTTCGTCGTGTTTCATCATGTCATAATAGTTTGAATTTGTTTGTATTTTCCATGTGTTTTACACACTCTCACTAACTCACTCACACACAAACTCACACACACTCACATATTCAAACACACACTCTCACACACATACACACACACACACACACACTCACTCACTCACTCACTGTGATACTCTCACACACACACACACTCTCACACACACTCTCACACACACTCACTCACTCACACTCACACATAAACTCTCACACACACACACTCACATACTCAAACACACACTCTCACACACACACTGCTAATTGCCCATCTCTGTCCCTCAAAGCAGCAGTAAGTGCTCGTTTAAATATCCATTAGCATAATTTGCGATGCTGGCTATTAATTATGGTAAGTGCTCCTCCTGTGAATGATAATTTCTTCCTGAAATGTCAGAGACCTGCTGAAAAGACCAAACCAACAACTTCGAAATGTTTCAGAGTATCGTTTCCTTCATTGTACTGCTGAATTTCTTCATAATAATTCAACATATTTAATTATTAATATGAAGAATATAATTCAGTATAATACTTCATATTATTTGCATTAATAATTCAGCATGAATTTTTCAACACTTGCCATTAAAAAGCATATAAATGATCATTCAGCACATCGTTCTGTTGCTCAGTCAAACATGATTTTCCATTTCTGTGCATGTTTACTTGAGGCCTTTAGATGGCGCCGTCATCACACTGAAACTGTGAACAGATGCTCCCCCTACAGAGGAAAACCTCATCTTCACCCCAAAATACAAAGAAACAAGAAATTATGTTTTGCATAATAAAGCCTATTTTAGATATTTTGCATTGTGACATTTTTTTTATGGCAATTAAACACATTTTCCCCATTGTCATCATGTGTCACAATGTTTTGCTTTTGGTTAGAACGATAATTTGGCAAAAATCTCATTCACCCCGAAGAAACTATAATATGCATAAAGAAAATTAAGCCTGTTTGATATAGAAGCTCGTTAATTCTGACCTTTTTCTTGAAATCGTGAGTTTATATCTCACGATTTCCTAAACTCATTATTCTGACTTTATTTACTTGTGATATAAACTCAGAATTATGAGTTATAAAGCACCAATTTAAACACAATTAAAAAGGTAATTTTTTCAAAGTTTATATATAAAATTGCAATTCTGACTTTTTTGTAAATTGTGACATATAAACTTACAATTGCAAGAAAAAAGTCAGAAACTGCGAGTTATAAAGTACAAATTGTGAGATTTAAACTTTCAATTAAAAAAGTTTACTGCGACTTTATCTTGCAATTTAGAGTTTATAACTTGTAATTCTGACATTTTTCTTCAAAATTGTGAGGCATAAACTCGGAATTGCAAGAAAAAAAGACGGAATTGTGAATTATAAAGTACAAATTGTGAAATTTAAACACAATAAAAAAAAGGTAACTGCGACTTTCTCACAATTATGACTTTATTTAATTGTGAGATATAAACTCAGAATTACGAGTTATAAAGCATTAATTTAAACTCACAATTTTTTTTTTTCAATGTTTATATATATAAACTTGCAATTATGACTTTTTTTAGCAATTGGGACTTTTTATTTAATTGTGAGGTATAAACTTACAATTGCAAGAAAAAAGTCGTAAATTGCGAGTTATAATGTACAAATTGTGACATTTAAGCGAACTTTCTTGCAATTTTTACTTTTTTCTTCTTGCAGCTGTGAGTTTATTTCTAAGAATTGTGAAATATAAAGGTGCAACTTTTTTCTTGCAATTCCGAGTTTATAACTTACGATTCTGACATTTTTTTACTCAAAATTGTGAGGTATAAACTCGGAATTGCCAGAAAAAAGTCGGAATTGTGAATTATAAAGTATAAATTGTGTAATTTAAACTCTTAACTATAAAAAAGATAACGCCTCGGTTACAACTGTAACCCCGGTTCCCTGAAGAGGGATCGAGACGCTGCGTCGATTGACACTGAGGGAACACTTTGCGTGATGATGTCTGGAAGCACGTGTGAAATCAGTCCAATGGTGTGGCGGAACGTCAGAGAACCGTCGAAACGTCAAGACCCAGGAACTATAAAGCCTGCCCAAGCAAAGCAGCGCTAGCTTCTTAAGGTCTGAGCAAGTCGCTTACAGGCACGTGGGGGATATGGCAAGGTGACGCAGTGTCTCGATCCCTCTTCAGGGAACCAAGGTTACGGTCGCAACCGAGACGGTCCCTTTCAAGGGAACTCGCGCTGCGTCGATTGACGCTGAGGGAACATCTATACCAACCGTAGCGACAAGTGTCTCTCCAGTAGTGTTGTTTTTGGCGGCCTGTTTTAATTTTAGTTTTAGTCTAGTCTTTGTGTCAGGCTGTCATTTTAGTTTTTATTAGTTTTAGTCACATTCATACTCTTTTTAGTCTAGTCAAGTTTTAGTCGACGAAAACTGATGACATTTTAGTCTAGTTTTAGTCAACGAAAACTGATGACATTTTAGTCTAGTTTTAGTCGACGAAAACTGATGACATTTTAGTCTAGTTTTAGTCAATGAAAATTGTATTTTAGTCTCTTTTTAGTAATGCGATTCTATTTAACCCAGTCAATATATAATTTCAAACAAGGCTATCTTATTATAGGCTATTTAGTAGGCCTATATTTAGGGCTGTGACGGTGGCAGGTTTTTTTTTACCACCGCGGTATTATTATTAAAAAATAATATTAAATTTTAATATTCGGGGGGTTATTAAAAAAAAAAAAAAAAACTCGTTTTATATTTCCACACAAAGACGCGATGCACTCTGCGCTTTGAGCGGGATGTGGGACACGAGCAGGAAAACACGAAGATATCGATCTCTTTATGATATCTTCGTGTTTTCTACTTGATGTAAATTGGTTTGAAGAGCGAATTTTATCCTCCACAAGGGCGAGATATTTAGGCTGTGTTTGAGATTGCGCTGCCAGAGAAAGTGAAACTAAAAATCACCCACACGTGTGAAACGCGCTTTACAACTAAACTCGCGCCCAATGTCTAATATAACAAGCACAAACTGTGTTAAAAAGAATTTGACATGCAAGTACAAATGTAGGCTATCTGTCCTACAGCGTTTTTCTACTTTACCACAGTAAAGAATACGAATATAATAGGCCTAATTAAAAGTGAACCAAGAAACGTTTATAATAGGCTACCTTTAGAAAATGGGTGAGACGTGACACGTGAGTGAAGATTTGGGAAAAGAAACAAGAGATTCCATGCAGGGATGAGTCACGATTTTTGGATATTCGATTAGTTTATTTAATTATAAAATATCGAATAGGTTGTGCGATTATACTCTAAAATAAAATCTCCATGTTCTGGCGCTAATGCGGTGACGTGTTCATGTAACAAGAGACGCTGCCAATAACGCACATACAGCTGTCACAAAGAACCAGCAAAAGTAATGATTATGAATGTGTCAAATATATCAATGAGACATTTTAATAGAATAACTAATGGAGTAATATATGGTTAAATTCGCTGATAATCGGGTGACCAGATCGCAATCCAGAATTTAAAGCCGACAAAGCTATGGGTTCACGCACAACTCTCTCATTCGTCGTGACGTTACATTTCGTCTCGTCTCGTTTTGGTCAACGAAAATGAAGAGACATTTTAGCATAGTTTTTATTTTTTAAACCACATTTAGTCTCGTTTTTATTCGTCAACGATATTGCATTATACATGTATTTTAGTCATCGTCACATGACCATGCATTTACGTCTAGTCTCGTCTCGTTTTCGTCAGGTGATAACGGTTCGTTGACGACAATATTTCGTCATAATTTTCGTTGACGAAAGCAACACTACACTCCAGTGTGAAGTCGCGAGGAGCAGCACTAGGACGAGAGCACTCCAGACCCTGGTGTAGAGTCCAAGTTCAAAGAGTAGAACCTTATAAATGTGTGATGAGGACCAGTCATCAAATACATCTTGTATACACCTGGAGAGCAATTCCTGACATAAGGGCCTGAGAGGCCACCATACTCCAAGTAGAGTGGGAGCGGACAGCCATAGGTGAAGGCTGTCCGACCGATTCATAAGCAAGAGAGATAGCCTCGACCACACACTTGCTCATTCTCTGCTTAGATGCCTTTGATAGGGGACCCAAAACATACGAACAACTGTTCAGATTTACGCCACAGGGCATCCCTTGGACATAGGCATCTAGCACCTCACTGGGCATAGCAGGTTATTATTTTCCTGGTCCGAGTTCTGGAAAGGAGGAGGACAAAAGGCCTGCAGCATAATAGATCTAGCCACATTAGTGGAGAGCTTAGGAACGTAGCCTGGTCTAGGATGAAGGAACGCTTTAACCATGTCAGGGGCAAATTCCAAGGGCGAGGGTGCAACCGACAGTGCTTGCAGATCTCCTATTCTTTTAAGAGATGAGATAGCGAGGAGGAACAAAGCTTTCAAGGTCAGGAACTTGCCCAGAACCTCCTCCAGTGGCTCGAAGGGAGCCTGGGAAAGGCCTTGCAGGACAACGGCTGGATCCCATGTCGGCACGAGCTGCAGGCCTCAGCCTCAGAGCACCCCGGAGGAAACAAGACACCAGCGGGTCTTTACCCAAAGACATTCCCCCCAAAGGAGTGTGGTAAGCACCTATGGCCGCCAGATAAACCTTTAAAGTGGACGGGGATAGACCTGCAGTGAACCACTCCCACAGGAACCGGGCAGTTAACTGGGTCCAGCTGACGGTCACTACACCAAGAAGTGAAGACTCTCCACTTCAGGGCATAAGGTTTCCTCGTGGAGGGAGCTCTGGAGTGTAGAATGGTCTCCACAAGCTCAGTTGAGAGACCCTCAGAGGCCAAGCCCACAGGTTGCACAGTTCTGGACGGGTGACCAATCGAGACCCCTGCCTGGGACAGAAGCTCCCTCCTGCCGGGTAACTCCTGAGGAGGCCCGTCGAGGAGAGACTCTAGATCAGGGAACCACACTCGGCCCGGCCACCGCGGGCTATAAGGAGCAGGCAAATCTGGCCCCTGCGAACTCTCTCCAGAACTCCCGGGAGCAGAGCGATCGGGGGGGAAAGCGTACAAACGTAGCCTCGGCCATGTTTGTGCAACGGAGGCCAGCTAGTAGTCCGCAGTGGCGGATTTAGTAAATTGGGGGTCCCAAGGCGAAAGTATGTATGGGGCCCCCCCATTCGATCTTTAAAAGAGAACGAAAAAATTTTTTACAGACTGAATGGTGGATAGGCAGGTAAAGCTAATCTACAGGGAAGTAAAGGTTGGAGAGGAAAAAAAAAACTTTCCCTTTAAATCCTGCATACATTTTCTTTAATCCAAAAAGCAGAGAACACACAAAGTGTAGCACGACTACACAAACTAATAGTCACAATGGCACCCAACAGAGAATACGGTTTCAGATAACACCAGAACAATCTAGCATCACAATAAGTGTATTGTGATGTCAAAACATTTTAGTAACTAAACAGAAACATGTTACAATGTTTACATGGTACAATTTCTGGTAAGCTACGGGTTTTTTTTATTGCTTGACACAAATTTCACGATTTCAATTCAATTCTTGTGATTTGATCCAATATTGACTCATTTGGATAAATATTAGGTACGCAAGATAGGCGTTAATTTTTCCAAAGAAAAAAAAAAACTCACATAATGCTGTAAACATATATTAAACTCAAATTAAACATAATGTGTTTTTATTATAATAACAATTTTAATAATATAAGTACAAAAATATACTAAATATGTAATATATTACACATATTTAGCAAAATAATCTCTTTTTTCTAGCCAACTAACATGCTATAACATATATTACGGCTTTCCTGAGGTAACGTAACGTTAAGTGACATAATTGTTCTCCAGCTGTTTTATTGACGTCTTTCCAAGGTTGAAAAACACTGATTGATCGATATATAAGGAATATACATTTCGGTAAGTTGTACTATATCTTTCAACATTGTTCATTCGTGTTTATTCACTATTAGCTAGTAGAGAGGATCGATTCGGTTCACCTGCCGCTAGTGATCTGTCACGTCACATTTACAAGCGCCAAAACGGTATTTATAGTAAGGGGGTAACGTAAGAGGGGCGAACTTGGGAGAGGTGATGTTGCATTTTGCTCCAAGCAAATCCACGTATATCCATGTGAGTGTGTTAACATTATTCTCACCTAGCGCCACTTCACAGCTAACGTTAAGTTAGATGCTGCTGCTGTAGAGGCATGTTCAACGCTTTGGACGTTGTTGTTCCTGTCTGTATCCCCAACAGTAGCCGTAAAAAAAATTGTCATCTTTGGCAGCGTTGCCAAATACTTATCTGCGTCTTTTCGCTTTTTTCTTTTATTTGAGCCGCTTGGGTAACTTCGTTTCATTTTCGCGTTTAGACTCGTCTTGTTTCGTCTCTGTTTGTGTACGTCCCAGTCCTCCTGTCACTGCGTGTTTATCTTTCGCGCCGCGCACCGTTACGGACTAGTCCATTTCATTGTGAAAGTCGGGGGTGTATGTGTAGAGACGGATAACCATGAAGGCATGAACTGGACATTTTAACTACTACTTCAACGTTTCAACGTATTTCTTAAGAATATTAATACAATTTACCATGCTTTTGAAGCGTTCATGATGATAAGATGTTTTTTTGTTTTTTTTGAGGTTGGTTGGGGGCCCCCCTACTACGACTGCTGGTAGGGGGCCCCAAGCAGCCGCCTACCTATGCCTCTATGTTAAGACCGCCACTGGCTGTGCGATTAAACCTCACTCCTCTGATCTCGAGAAAGGTGCTCTAGCGACAGACGCTAGGGGCTGCAGTCTTTAGCCTCCTTGCTAGAGTCCCTGACTCCCATACCGGAGACCCGGGTTCGGGCCCGGAGAGAGCGGGGCGAGTAGGACCCGGGTGAGGGGTTACATTTGTACCACAGCATCCAGTCCCAGGGGAGATGGATGCATGAGGGAGAACCAGAGTGGATAGTGAGACGTCTCTCGAGACGCAAACAGATCCACTTGAGCCTGGCCTGACCTCAGGGTGGAGCCTCCATTCCCCGGGCCTCAGCCCGTCTCGACAGGACCTCTGCTCCTATATTAGTATGAGGAGAGTGTGTGGAGTGTGTGTGTGTGTGTGTGTGTGTTCTCACCACATGAGTGATGCGATCAGCAGGTTAGTGGTGTTGGACAGTGGAGCGACTGGAGCGTCTGCCATCATCAGCGCTGAGAGAACGGCTCCACCGAAACAATACAACATCGAACTGAACCAGCAGGCCAGAGGACTGAGCTGAGACACGGCCAGCGCTCCTGAGGAACACACACACACACACACCTTCATCATCATCATTACTGGAACGTTGCTTCTGAATGTTCTGAAGATGCCAGACACACGTATGATATGGTGATCATGTGACCATCAGCTGGTCTGAGATCAGCATGAGACGCCCAGTCGGATCATGTGACCATGAATGAGGATGACCCACTTCCTGTCTCACGGTTTATAAACACTCATTTATAAACACAAACTCTTACATTCATGAATATGCAAATAGGCATCACATGAGTCAGCAGTGAAACACGCTGAACTACTAACACACATTACTAGGTTTATTATAATATACAAAGTTTTATGAGCTCATAATTAATAGAGCATATAGAATATTTATGCTTTTAAAATTTCACGTCACTCTGCATTTCAAAAATACTATGGAAAAAATAAAAGAGATTATTGTGACTTTAATCTCACAATTCTGACATTATTTCTCACAATTACGAGTTTATATCTCACACTTCTGAGGTTACATCTAAACTGTGAAATAAAACACTCAAACCTTTTATATTTTCCATAAAATACAATATGCATCAAGTCGCATGTTTTTGTAGAGCAGTTTCACACACTGTATCAAAGCAGCTTTGCAGAAAATCTTAATGTAAAGGTTTTTAATGTTTCTGCATATTTCATTATATATTATCATGTGATCACGAAACGGACAGAAGCTCATGGCGATGGAAAGCTGATCTCTGATCAGTCAAACACTGAAAGAGACGCCCTTCACGGTCTAATCAGGTCATGTGATGCAGCAGCGATACTCACTCACTCACACACACACAAACTCACAAACACTCACACACACTCGAGTTCATGAGACAGAGATTCACTCATCAATCCTGATGCAAACAATCAACATCAAGATAACAGCAGTTCAATCACTGCATGAGCTAATGATCACACACACACTCTCAAACACACACTCACACTCAAACTCACATTCACACACACACACACACACACACACACTCACTCTCTCACACACTCACGCGTCAGGCTCTGGTGTTTTATGCGATGGATGTTTCTCTACAGATGAAGCACACAGAGATGAGAGTGACGTGTGTGTGTGTGTGTGTGTGTGTGTGTGTGTGTTAAAGTCCCGCAGTAGACACGTACCTGTGCACCTGCAGACAGAGTGAGAGACGCCTGCAACATCAGCACAAGCGTTACTACACACACACACACATCAAGACTTCATTCAGGTGTCACTCAACAATCACATGATCATTTTAACACAATTCATGCAGAAACGGAGACGAAATCACGTCACGATCTTGGAGTGTGTGTGTGCCAGGGTCTGCTGGAGTGTGTGTGCCAGGGTCTGCTGGAGTGTGTGTGTCCAGTGTCTGCTAACGTGTTGCTACAGTGTTTCTGTGTGTTTCTAACGATCAGACGATACAAGATAGAACAATAAATGTTTCAAACTGTCATCACGCTCGTCACATGACCTCATCACATCCAGTCAGTGAGAGGCGTCATGGCGTCATCTCTAAGATTTATATGTATTTTTAATCTAGTTCAGGGAAAAAACTCTTTCGGCAGTCTGATCAAATAATGATTTAAAATATTTGATATAATGATGATGGAGATAAATATCACTGTTAATCCTCTGGTGCTCTTAAAAAAAAATTACATTTGTTTTGTGTTTTTTTCTTCACTGGAATGGAACGAAACTTGGTAAAGGTCTTGGCACTGTGAGAACACACACACACAAAAATCATGGACAAGATTCGACAGGTTAAATGGTCCTGTAAACAATAGTCACACTTGTGTTTCTCGAGGTCAAAAACAAGCGCATTGGAAATGAATGAGACGAAGTTCCTCTAGTGGAAGCGTTTGGTACTGCAGCCGAACATCATCTCACTGAGATCATTTACTGAGATATCAGCCTCACATTTGTTTAGATTTATGGCTTTGCTTTTCTCACAGTCTTAGAGTAAAACATGTTTTTGAAAATATATATATTTCATATAAAAAATGTAAATAGTATTTTTGCACATTTTTCATAACAAACGTAAAATTTTGAAACTTTTTTTTAAGTTCACTTTTTTGAACTTCTTTCTCTTCATCAATAATCTGCCAAGATCTCTCTATAAAGAGATCAAACTTCAGTCTGTCGCTCTAAAGCGTTCAAGATTTACAACAGTTTAAGTTGGACATTTAATTTTCAGGTGCTCAAAAAGTGAATAAATGGATTATAAAAACAGCGTAAATATAATTTAGTACCATAAAATCCCCTAAAAATACAAAATATTAAATAAAAAACATTATCAAACTAAAATATAGTACATTAATTTCATTGAATTAAAAATAACAATTTCGGTCATTTCTGACACAGAAGAGCACCAGAGGGCAGAGTCATGGTATACTGGGATGTTTTTTGGTATTATAACAGGATATTCTTTGAGTACCACATAAATATTATGGTATTTAAATAAAGTAATCATTCTGAATTATAATATATCAAATCACATTTTTAATATCCCATTTACCGACAGAGAGGATGTTTTGTGATGACATACAGTCAAACCAAACTTTATTCAGACGCCTTCAACATTTCTCACATAAAATATGAGCAGAACTCAGTTGATATTTGACTGGTTTTGTCCGTCCTTCTGTTAGACTGTCTCACACATGAATTATGTTGAATATCTGTCAGCTGTTAAATTTAACTACACAATTAGATAATACCAGTTTAGCTCAACCAATCACCAAGCAATGCTTCATTGTGTTCAGTCTGTGTGTAAAAAGAGCATTAGCAATTAAAGACAAAACACACTTCAGCAAAACATGATCAGCTCAAAGTGTCCGAATCATTTTTGGTCCAACATTTTTACTGGTAGTCACTGAATGAAGATTATTTGGGTATAATATGTCTCAGTTTACTTTATTTTGCTCTCCTCACTTACAGAAATGAACTATAGTGTCCTGATCACACTAAAAAAATTTGGTGTCTGAATAGTTTTTGGTTTGACTGTAAAGAAAACATTCTTGTTCTCTGCTGTTCCCATTAAACATGCACCCAGAACAGCCTCAGTCTTCATCGGCCGAGAGAAGCTGAACGAACTCCAGCTAAACACATTCTTCATGGAATAAAAGTTGCTTAGGAAACCGCAATCCAATGATCCCTCAATCCTTTCATCACATGTGATGAAAACACTGAGAAGCGAAGAAGTCTGGAGTTTTGCAACTTCTAAATGTAAACAAAAAACTGTTTTTAGCGGATACACACACAACATTCCATCTTTCCTCTGGGAAACAGACCGTTTACGGTCACTGGATATTCAGATGCGCATGCCTATAGACTGAACACGTAATACACATGAGTGCCGTCTGCGTTTCACCGACTCACGTTTCTGAAGTGTGTGTGTTAGCGGCCCCTAAGTCAAAACGTTTAATTCTTGCACTGTAAAAAGTGATAAGTTCTCTTACTCAAAAAAAAATAATGTGTAAACCCGTTGCCTTAAAATTATTAAGTAAATAAACTTAATGCTTAATTGAAAAAATTAAGTTATGTGAACTTGACAATTCCATATTACCAAATTTTTTCGATTAAGCAAGAAGTTTATTTACTTAATTTTAAGGCAACGGGCTTCCTAATTTTTTTAAGTTAAAGGAGTCATCGGACGCCCGTTCTCCACAAGTTGCTGTGACTCTTTAGGGTGTTCATGTAAAGTTTATAACATGCTTTGGTTAAAATTCCTCAGTGTTTGTGTAAAACACCTTTAACCTCCTCAAAAACAGCTCAAAAACAGCGACCCGTTTCAGTGCATGTCTCTTTAAATGATAATGAGGTGCATGTCTCTTTAAATGATAATGAGGTGCATGTCTCTTTAAATGATAATGAGGTGCATGTCTCTTTAAATGATAATTAGGCGCATGTCTCTTTAAATGATAATGAGGTGCATGTCTTTTTAAATGATAATGAGGTGCATGTCTCTTTAAATGATAATGACGTGCATGTCTCTTTAAATGATAATTAGGCGCATGTCTCTTTAAATGATAATTAGGCGCATGTCTCTTTAAATGATAATGAGCAACGAAGTTAGTCGCGGACGCTAGCTCTCGGCATCTCGAAAATGTCACGCTGATATTGATCCTCGTTTTATTTCTCCTTTTGTCCCAAGGTCTGCTTGCCATGGTCCATAATGTTGAATGAAACAACAACAGCGTGAGCGTGCGCTAGACGTAGCGCAGTTGTCCACGTCTGTCGCCATGGTTACTACGGCAGTACGAGCGGAAACCAGGGATAACGCGGATATTACGTCATTGACAGGCGACAAGTGGGACAGGGCGACGGGAACGAGCCATTAATTTAAAATTGTAAAAATCTTTGGGAACTTTTGGGATATTTTAAGTACACAACTGCAGGAAATATATCACACTGTGCACGTGATTTCTGGATATTTTATTACAAAAATCGTACATATTGTAGCTTTAAGTCAACTGATCAGTTTTCACAGTGTGTGTGTGTGTGTGTGTGTGTGTGTGTGTGTGTGTGTGTGAGTGTGAGTGTGAGTGTGTGTGTGTGTGTGTGTGTGTTTGTGTGTGGAGGTGAACATGAGGACGTGTGGAGTCTCGCTCCTCCACGTATTTCAGGGACAATAGAGAGAGAGAGCAGGTGAAACGAGACGCCAAGACTCAGAAATAGCCTGTGATCCAGAGCAGCTGCTCGGCACAATAGAGGATAACCCTTCTACACACTTCTACACACTCGTTAACGTTCACTCAGAGTCAGTTGGACATTCCTCTAACGATTTTTAAATGTTTCTACTTGTTTCGGAATGTTCAGAGAACATTCAAATGTAACGTTGCAGTGATGTTTGCAGAATGATACAATGTAATGTTCCCTGTGGTGTAAATCCAGCTTTTAATGTTGTTTATGTGTCTATGTGGTGTTTTTAATGTGCTTTAAGACAAACCATGTGTAAATTCATAAGTCGACTCCATTGCTGAGTATTTCCTCCTTAAAACTGCAGTGAACCAAAGACACGCTGAGTCCCAATTCGCCTACTTATACTACGACCTAAAAGTATGTACTTTTTTTGTGAGGAAAAAGTACATACTTTTGAGTGTGTAGCAAAAGAGTATGCACGTTCTGGGACTTACTTCGATGACGTCATGCAACGTGAACTTGAACGTGGTTGCCTAGTTACGCACACCGCGACTGTTAACAGAACATTTTACATTTCATTCATTCATATCCAATATCATTTGATTTACTATTCCCATCTTTTTATCTTTTTTTTCCTCATCGTTTTTTCCACAATACATTTACAATGTGTTCTACCAAATTGAGGAGTGAAGCAGGACGTCGTCGTAGATCAACCAAACGCAGGTCGTTTGTGAGGCGGCTGGTTCTGACGTTCATGTGCAATCGTGTGCAATGTGTGTAACGAAAGCTACTTATTTTCTGAGTTAAAATATTTAAAAGTTTATAGTATAACTATTGTTTAACATATTTTAAACTTAATTTCATCATTATGTATAATACTCAAAAATACCCCGATGAAAATGAACCATGCTTTTACTATAGTAAAAGTGTAGTAACCATGTGTCTTTTAGTTGGACTGATAAAGTTAACATTTGTACAGCCACAGTATTACAACAAATAAGTCAGTGTGGTTAAATATAGCTTTAATTAGGGTTAAACATTTGAATTCTTACACTTAAAAACTGAGGGCGCATCTCCGCTGCTGCGTCCGACTGTCATGTTTACATCATCACCACCATCACCACAAAGCTCCTCCCTCCCGCACGCAATGGGTTGTGGGCAATATTAACCGTTAGAGTGTGCATTGATCTGCACTTCGAATTCTAACCGGAAATAGTAGACCATCCGGGTATCTTGGGAATACTCATTTCAACATACTACGATTTGGGACGTACTAATTCTAGTTTCGCATACTATTTAGGACGGATAGTATGCGAATTGGGACTCAGCAACAGTCTCAAAGACACGCTTTGAAATCGCTGGTGTTTCTGACGTCACAAACTACCTTGTAACCAATCAGATCAACGTGTGATCGTCAACCAGTGGATCTCTGAGCTGAGGGAGTGAGTGGAGGAGGGGCTCATTTGCATATTCATAGAACCGTGAATACTAAATGAGGCAAGGGTGTCAAGTTACATTCAAAATATTTTAAGGCATAAAGAATTATTTTTAAGGAAAAAACGTTTAAATGTGTCATTGTGGTGATAAAATTATTGACTACAGGGGGACTTTGAGACCTTTTAATTTGTGTAAACATGGTTAGGGTCTTATTAACTGGGATGTGAAGACAACCCCAGCTCTGACAGTGCAGAAGAGCAAAGGCCACGTTTATATGGTTCGGTTAATGCAAAACAACAGACCAAACTGGTTTTGAGCCTCCGCCCTGCATGTTTAATCTGTCTAACCCCTGCAATTTGCATTTTTCTTGGAGAAAAGCACACAGACAGAGACTAGATAATATTGACAGTGAGTTAATGATTAAGTGCATTTCTCTGCTTCCCGTTTGAACATGTAGCTTCTGCTTTTAAACTCATTATAATCATCTATGATGCAGGAGTTTTAAACACACTGAGCTGCTCTACATGCATAAAGTCCTCAGATCATGAGCATGTGAGAACTGAACCCTCATTCTGTACCAATGCAACCTGGGCTGATAAACAGTGTCGTGCACGCGCTTGTACACGTGTGCGCGTGCGCGTTTGCTTCACCTGCCGAGGGAACCTGGAGCTGAACGTTCATAAAAACACAATAAACACCCGATCTTGGAAAATTATCACAACTATGTTGATTAAATACAATGCAATTAGATAGCAATGCAACTTTTAATTTCATGAAAACTTGTGACATGCTCAGAAATGCAGCGAAATAAACTTGTAACAGCAGAAGTGCGTTGTGGATTTGATGCATTACAGGTGATTCGGTGTGATTTCTCTTACCTGGCTGCTCTCTCAGACTCATCACTGATATGATATAATGCGCCATGTCAAAGAATGGGAACATGGGCAGATTTGACAGCCCGAGAGCGAGTTCATTTAGATTGAGAATCGCGAACACATCCATGACTTCAGATCCTCCTCGTGCACGCGCTTTAATCCGCCTTCAGCTTCGTGCTCGTGCACTGGATCTGTAGTTCCCAGAGGTCAGTCCGAGGATGATCAGGTCCAGATGATCTTAGTAAATAACTTATATTCTTCTATACTCTTTGATCTCAGTTGTAACCGGATCCGCCGCCATTACAGTCGCGGATGCTGAGAAACACACGCGAGCGCGCGCGCGCGCACACGCCGTTGCGTAACAGACCACAACCATTGATCTCACATTTAAAGCCACTGTTTGACACTGAAACTCCTCTTCATTTGTTTTGGTCGTGCAGTTAGACTCTGCAACTTTGGAAAGATGTTAGTTGGTTTCTCTCAAGCAATATCGTGCAAAATGTCTCAATGAATCCCAAAAGTGTTATTTTCTGATTTTTTTTAAAGCGGATTCAAATGCCTGCATTATAATGAATCTAATTATTGTAGATTTTATATTCATAAATTTAAGTTTGCAAGTTTGCAAGTTTGGTATTCTTACACGAGATAAAACAGTACCATTACAATTTCTTCTGTTAACCCAAAAGCACTCAAAACATGTACAATTTACACAACCTACAAACTTGTTACCTTAATTAATGTTTAAATTTCTTTTAATTTAAGTAATGCCGTCTTTCTTTCTTTTTTCCCATTCTCGTTTAGTTTACTGTCTAGATCTGTTTTTGTATTGTGGTGTTGGTGAAGTGTTTTCTTTTAGTATTCTTTATATTTTCGTTATTCTTAATACTTATTGTTGTGTTATATTTTTGTTGTTTCACACTGTAAACTGAATGTTCAAATAAAGCATTTAAAAAAATAAAATAAAACCACTGTTCCCATAACGTCTTAGAACCTATATGACTATATGTTAGGTTGATGGTATGAAATAAAGTATCACGGTATTATGGATCTGATTTGGGTCGTTTTGGACAGGCTTCTTGTAGTAGCTGCTCTTTTCCTCATCTGTAAATGATGATGCCAGAGATGCTGCATTATTTAGGGATTTCTCAACAGCGACACCTGCTGTACAAACGAGGCATAGCAGAAGGAGTTCGAGTGACAGTTCTCGCAATATTCCACAAGGTGGCGCCATTGCCAAGCGCATCGCCATGGAGACAGAAAAAGAGCGGGATTCTCCTATAAGCGCGCCAAGGAGTGAACGGTAGGTGTACGTGAAATGTAAACTAGCCTACTAAAGCATTCTATGTCTGATTACGTTTTGTGATACTTTTGAAAAAGGTTTACCATTGTAGACATAGTGTTAAATGCCTCAGACTTTTGAGAAATTATGGATATGTGTACGAAAACTGTCGTGACAGGAAACTGTGAAATATGAGGAAGATTTCTGACAGTGAGTCACATCAAAAAAACTTTGGGTAAATAATAACCAGCAAAATTGCAAGTAATGAGGTTAGTTGGCAGTCTTTAAGAGTTTGTTTACTGGCGCGAGGGCGGGGCAACCTGTCACTCACATGTTATCCACCAATAGCAAATCACAACCATCCAATTCCAATCAATTCCCTACAGACAAAATCAAGCCCCGCCCCTACAATTGTTTATTTCTCTCGAATTTACGTCACAATAGGGAAAAAAGACTTGCGCAACTTCTGTTTCATGCAGACTTTAAATAATGTGACTATTGAATCATTGTGATTCTCTGTATGATTTAATGATAGCTCAAGTTTTTCCAGTTCAGAAGTGTGTAGAAGTGTAACTGTCTGTATTATAAAGGTTGTAAGGTTATTTTCTTTGTCTATGTTGGTGAAAACCTTCAGATCTTTAGAACAGAAATCTGGATCAGTGATCCACTCTCGATTCATGACAATCTGCACTGAATTCATAATGTTTTATATGATACTGAACTGCTGAATCATAATTAACTGAGTAAATTAGAGAGAAGATGAGATGTGCATTGACTGATCGCAGGTTTATTTCTACATGGATCACGTGACCTAAGTCCAAAACAGCCAATCACACGCTTTTTAAATTCAAGAGCATTGAATAATTTTCTATTTGTTTTGAAAGCTTCATTATTTTTTTTTACATTTTAATTCAGAACAGTGTTGAAGTTCCCACAGCAAGAATGGACTTAAGAATGATAAATACATGTTAAACCAACCATTTATGAGTCTTTCCAGAGACTAAACCATATTTGGCAAAGTAAATACACTATAATTGAATTATTCAGGAATTTAATTAAGATCGACCGGCCGTCATGCCCTGATAGACAACACAAAACCGTGACACTTTAACCTGCCCTACATAGCAGTGTGTGTGTGTGTGTGTGTGTGTGTGTGTGTGTGTGTGTGTGTGTGTGAATAGTGTGTGTCAGTCAGTGTTTACTGGTGTGTGAGTGTTTTTCTGTTGAGGTTCAGGCCAAATGACCCTGACATGATGAGGAATTGAGTATTTTCAGAGATCAACTAGATGAGGTTTGCTGTGTGTATCACTTTATGTGAGTAAACACTCGTACAGGGCGAGATACTGTATACTAAATAGCACTGAATTTAAAATCAAAGCCTTTAAGAGTCATGTGTTCATGAATGTGTTCACATATATGTTTATTGTTGCGTGCAACTGCAAGTAGTGAAGAGAATCTAATAGAAATATTATTGTGTTGTTTTGTTTCACAGTACTAGTCATTTTATTTCAGTATTTTCAATTCACACTGTCACCTCTATTTATGCAACATACACATGCAAAAGAATGTAACATTACTTTCCATAAAAACTATTGTTATTAGTTTTTAGAAAGGAAACACTCATTACTTTTTAGAACCTTTTTAGAAACACTCAGTTACTTTTTAGAACCTTTTTAGAAACACTCTGTTACTTTTTAGAACCTTTTTAGAAACACTCTGTTACTTTTTAGAACCTTTTTGGATACCCACAGTTACTTTTTTGAATTTTTTTAGAAACACTCATTACTTTTTAGAACCTTTTTAGAAACCCACAGTTACTTTTTAGAACCTTTTTAGAAACCCACAGTTACTTTTTAGAATCTTTTTAGAAACACGCAGTTACTTTTTTGATTTTTTTTTAGAAACACTCAGTTACTTTTTAGAACCTTTTTAGAAACACATCACTTTTTAGAACCTTTTTAGAAACCCACAGTTACTTTTTAGAATCTTTTTAGAAACACGCAGTTACTTTTTTGATTTTTTTTAGAAACACTCATTACTTTTTAGAACCTTTTTAGAAACCCACAGTTACTTTTTAGAACCTTTTTAGAAACCCACAGTTACTTTTTAGAACCTTTTTTAGAAACCCACAGTTACTTTTTAGAACCTTTTTTAGAAACCCACAGTTACTTTTTAGAACCTTTTTAGAAACACTCTGTAACTTTTTAGAACCTTTTTAGAAATACACAGTTACTATTTATAACCTTTCTAGAAACACTCTGTTACTTTTTAGAACCTTTTTGGAAACCCACAGTTACTTTTTAGAACCTTTTTAGAAACACTGTTACTTTTTAGAACCTTTTTAGAAATACGCAGTTACTTTTTAGAACCTTTTTAGAAATCACTTTTTTGACCAGAACCTTTTTTAGAACCTTGTTAGAAGCGCACACTTAAGTAAATGTTTTTAAAACAGTCATTACTTTTTTAACTATTTTAGAAACACTCAGTTACTTTTTAGAACCTTTTTAGAGACACGCTGTTGCTTTTTAAAACCTTTTTAGAAACAGTGTAATGTGTTGCTTTTAAGAGTCACATTCCTCAACACTGGTAACAGCGTCATGTGATCTGACCGTGGATCATCTGTTAAAGTGCAGTGAACACACTGCGCTCTGAGGTCAGAGGTCAGCGCGGATCTGAAGGAGGTCACAGATGACCCACATCTGAACACACCAAGGTCATCGGCACCGTGACCTTTAGCCTAGAGGTCACTGTCAGGAGAGAGAGTAATAAACCGGGGGGAGGAGCAGTAGACATGCCAGTGAGCATTTCTAAACAAACACACACACATGTGCACACTATTACTCAGGGTTTCCATGCAAATGACGAGGATGCATCTGAAAATGCTTTTTAATATTAAAAAAGCAGGTATTAATAGATAATTTTTGCATTTAACACTTAAGTAATATTGTCAGCATTTTCATGTGGTTGCTAGGCTGTTCTGTATGGTGTTCTGTGGTGTTCAGGGTGGCACTGTTAGTTTTAGTGAAAGACATTCAACAAAACTATTACACAGTTTCTTTTTAGAACCTTTTTAGAAACACTCAGTTCCTTTTTTAGAACCTTGTTAGAAACGCAGAGTTACTTCTTAGAAACACTCATTACTTATTTTAACCTTTTTAAAAACACTCTCATTACTTTTTAGAACCTTTTTAGAAACACTCATTACTTCTTTTTTTTACATATCATCATGATTCGTTCTGATTTGGTCTGTTTGTGTGTCGTTACAGGAAGCAACAGGAAAAAAAAGACACAGTGCCGTCTGTGTGTCTGAATGCTTTCATGAACTAAAGGCCCCAACCGGAGCATTTTCATTTAGGAATTCCTGCTGAATGGATGGTTGGATCAGAGGCGTTACTGTCGGGCTCAGAGGAGGGTTCTGGGTCTAAATGTGACCGAGTTCCTTTGAAAACTTCAGCTTTGGGCAACAAAGACAGGAGGTCCAAACACATTCTTCCCTTCTCGCTCCCATTCTTTCCTTTCAATGTTGCATGTCCAATTTCCGGCTCTGTTCCTGCTTTCTTCCTTTTCCAGCGTGGTCAGACTGAAGGTCATTAGCTCAGTGTGCCAGAGACCAGTGTTGAGCTCACTGGATGCAGTGTGAATATGTGAGTTTATCTATTCAACACTCATTCTGTAAAGTGCAGACAGACGTCCAGCAGTAGAGCGAGTGAATAGAGTGTCTTTAGAAACACACAGCTACTTTTAGAACCTTTTTAGAAACACGCAGTTACTCTTTAGAACCTTTTTAGAAATACGCATTACTTTTTAGAACTTTTTTAGAAACTCAGTTACTTTTTAGAAACTTTTTAGAAACTTGGTTAATTTTTAAAACCTTTTTAGAAATACGCAGTTACTTTTTAGAACCTTTTTAGAAACCCACAGTTACTTTTTAGAACCTTTTTAGAAACTTGGTTAATTTTTAGAACCTTTTTAGAAACTCAGCTACTTTTAGAACCTTTTTAGAAACACGCAGTTACTCTTTAGAACCTTTTTAGAAATACGCAGTTACTTTTTAGAACCTTTTTAGAAACTCAGTTACTTTTTAGAACCTTTTTAGAAACATGCAGTTACTTTTTAAAACCTTTTTAGAAACATGCAGTTACTTTTTAAAACCTTTTTAGAAACATGCAGTTACTTTTTAGAACCTTTTTAGAAACTTGGTTAATCTTTAGAACCTTTTTAGGAACTCAGTTACTTTTTAGAAACTTTTTAGAAACTCAGTTACTTTTTAGAACCTTTTTAGAAACACGCAGTTACTTCTTAGAACCTTTTTAGAAACTTGGTTAATTTTTAGAACCTTTTTAGAAACTCAGTTACTTTTTAGAACCTTTTCAGAAACACACAGTTACTTTTTAGAACCTTTTTAGAAACATGCAGTTCGTTTTTAGAACCTTTTTAGAAACATGCAGTTAGTTTTTAGAACCTTTTTAGAAATACGAAGTTACTTTTTTGAACCTTTTTAGAAAATCAGTTACTTTTTAGAACCTTTTTAGAAACTTGATTACTTTTTAGAACCTTTTTAGAAAATCAGTTACTTTTTAGAACCATTTTAGAAACATGCAGTTAGTTTTTAGAACCTTTTTAGAAACACGCAGTTACTTTTTAGAACCTTTTTAGAAACACGCAGTTACTTTTTAGAACCTTTTTAGAAACACGCAGTTACTTTTTAGAACCTTTTTAGAAACTTGATTACTTTTTAGAACCTTTTTAGAAAATCAGTTACTTTTTAGAACCTTTTTAGAAACATGCAGTTAGTTTTTAGAACCTTTTTAGAAATACGAAGTTACTTTTTAGAACCTTTTTAGGAACTCGGTTACTTTTTAGAACCTTTTTAGAAGCACGCAGTTACTTTTTAGAACCTTTTTAGAAACTTGATTAATTTTTAGAACCTTTTTAGAAAATCAGTTACTTTTTAGAACCATTTTAGAAACATGCAGTTAGTTTTTAGAACCTTTTTAGAAACACAAAGTTACTTTTTAGAACCTTTTTAGAAACTCAGTTACTTTTTAGAACCTGGACGCAGTGTGAATATGTGAGTGTGAATATTATCTATTCTCTATGCTTTTTTTGGAGTCTGTCTGATGAGTTCTGATACATTTCAGAATGCAACAATGGCACAATGTTTTATTACATTCAGAAATAATGTAACCCTACCTAAATATCTTTCATATCACCATCTAAAATCTCCACACCTGGTGCATTCCTGCAGTTTGGCAGTGGAAGTCTGATGGATCTTATCTTCCATCCGTTCCCAGGCCAGACTCATTTGGCACACGTTATATTGTGTATGCACTTTATATCTTGACAGCTACATATCAAGGCTGATTTTAGTCTTTTTTATCCCACTTATATAAATGCATTTAGGAACCTTCAGGTGTAACCCAGTCCCCAACCGGCGAGTCCCGAACCCAAACCACACACTGACGAGGTTTCATGATTTATGTTCTGCAGGTGCTGTGAAAGCCTGAGACGTCTGAGCGGCTTTAAACAAACAACCCTTTTAGTCATGTTTTACAACTGTGATAGCTCGTAAAACCCTGAAGAGAGTGAGATGAATGCTGAACGCCTCCAGAGGAAGTGTGCTGGTGAATCGGCTGGTTTCTAGTGAATGTTTCTGTGGTTTAAAAGGGGTCTTCATTTGCCTCGAGTCCAACACAACAACACACTGATGGAAGCTTGTTTACACCACCAAATAAAAAAAAATTTCTCTTTAAAAAAAAAGATTTTTTTCTTTTTTTATCTTGCGACTTTTTTACTCACAATTCTGACTTTTTTACTCGTAGTTGTGAGTTAATTTCACAATTCTGACTTTATATCTCGCAATTCTGACTTTTTTACTCATAGTTGTGAATTTAGCTTGCAATTCTGACTTTTATACTCACAATTCTGACTTTTTTACTCATAGTTGTGAGTTAATTTCACAATTCTGACTTTATATCTCGCAATTCTGACTTTTTTACTCTATTAATTCTGACTTTTTTACTCGTAGTTGTGAGTTTATATCTCACAGTTCCTTTTTTTTTTTCATAATACCTAAAATAAAGTCTGAATTGCAAGACATAAATAGTAAGATGAAAGGTTCCTCTTTTATTTAGTTATTCCGTGGCCAAAAACAAGCTTCACAAACACATTCGTGGTCGTCTCTGTTTCCCAGCATTCGTAGCCAGAGGATTCAAGACGACTGAAGAATGCTCTGTTGTGTTTAAGCAGATCTATATGGGGGGGGGGGGGGGGGGGGGTGTTCCTGTAAGTGTTGCTGGAAGATAGAGCCGATGAAGAGTATCAGGTGTCCCAGTTCCGCCCAATCAGAGAGGGATATCAGAAAACCATGAGTCAAACCCTGAGAACTCTCCGGAGGACCATTCATCAACTTTCCCTTTGTTCTCTTGAGAAGTTCACTGCAAAAAAGACCATTACTGACCAATCAATAACCATCATGCACCAGCAGTAGCTGTCTGAAACCACAGACAGTGCCATAAGAAGCTAGTTTTATCTGTTTTTTCAGCAGTGTAGACTAAGATTCAGTGATCATCAGTTGTGCTTTTCCACTTTATGGAAGATCGTCCTCAAGATACTGTTTTAACAGAACCTCTGACTGCATGCGCTCCTCGTTTTGGACGGAAGTGAAGCTTAAGCTGCTAATTGTGAGGAGGAAGGAAGTGATGTCATCCTCTGTGTTGCTTTAAATAACAGGAAGAAACTTGCTCTATTCTACACCCTTCTCCCATCATGCATCTGCTTCTGTGGCCATTAGCTGGTCTGATGGGATAAAGGTCATGATCATGATTTTATTTTAGAATTATTTATTTATTTTAATTTTACATGATAAAATTATTTTTTTTAATAAGTGTTTTATTTTTGATTGTTTTTATTTAAAAAAAAAAAACATTAAAATTTTACATACTAAAATCTTTATTTTTTATAAAGTGTTTTATTTTTATGGGTTTTATTTTAAATGTATTTATTTATTTTAATTGTACATGCTAAAGTTCATACTTTCTTAATAAGTGTTTTTTTTTGATGGGTTAATTATATATATATTTTTTTTTTTTTTTTTACATGATAAAATGCTTTTTTAATAAGTGTTTTATTTTGATTGTTTTTATTTTAAAATTATTTATTTTTATTTTACATGCTAAAATATTTACTTTTTAAAAAGTGTTTTCTTTTGATGGGTTAATTATTTATTTGTTTATTGATCATTCTGTTCAGCTGTTTCTTATTAATTACCTTGGTTGATCTGTGTAAATAAGTTTCTGTGATACTATTCATTATACCTGATTAAATTAAATGTGTTTTGCTGTTTTTTAATTATTTTATTTATTTTAACGCATTATAAAATATTTCATAAGTGTTTTATTTTGATGGTTTTTATTGTTTAGATTTTACATGATAAAATGTTTAATCTTTTTTGTGTGTTTTATTTTGGTGGTTTTTATTTTGCAATTATTTATTTATTAAAAGTTTTAAAAATGTTATGATTACATTAATTATTAGCATTCAGCAACTCTTTTTATTATTATTTTTGTATTATTATTTATTTATTTATTATTTATCTTATTCTCTAAATTGTTAATATAATACCTTATGTAATAGTGATGTAGTGAATACAGATGTAGTCAGTATCCAGTGTATCACATGACCTCGACTGACTCTCTCTCTGCGTTTGCTCTGTGTTGTTGACAGATGTCATGTGTGTTCCTGTGGTCCTGAAGAGACACGTTCGCAGTAAGTCCTGGATAAAGCCTGTTTCTCTCCGGCGTGTTGCGTAAGTGACCTGGACACGTTCTGCTCGGCTGGGCAGGAACAGACACATCTCTATAATGCTGATTTTCATTTATCTCTCTCCCTCTGTCTCTCGTTTAAGACTCTAAACCTCTTTTCACACTGTGCATCTGTTCGTTTTATCTATATTTCATCTCTCTTGTTATCTATCCGGTGAAACCCAGATAACAGGGAATGTTCTGGCAAGTTCTTTCAGAAACTTTAATAGAACTGGTCTTTAATAATGTTCTCAAAACATTAGCTCAAATACATTATCTCATGGAATGTTTTTTTTTTCTGAAATGTTTCATTTTTTTAAATGTTTCGACTTGTTTCGGAACGTTCAGAGAACATTCAAATGTAACGTTCCAGTAATGTTTGCAAATATATGCTTTAAAGTCTCCCTGTAGTCAATCATTTTACCCCTTAAAACTCATCTTTGATCAACAAAATGACATATTTAAACGTTTTTCCTTGAACAATAATTCTTCATGCCTTAAAATATCTTGAATGTAACTCGACACCCTTGTCTCATTAAGTATGCATGGTTCTATGAATATGCAAATGAGCCCCGCCTCCACTCACTCGCTCAGAGATCCACTGGTTGACGATCACATGTTGATCTGATTGGTTACAAGGTTGTTTGTGACGTCAGAAACACCAGCGATTTCAAAGCGTGTTTTTGAGACTGTCTTTGGTTCACTGCAGTTTTAAGGAGAAAACTTTAAAACACATTTTTGTTAGCTGGGAAACACGACCCGGGTGAGTATGATATCTTTTTATGAGAACATTCACACCATGAAATCTCTCATATGGACACATGTTTAGTACAATAGGGATGTGTGGAGCTCTTGAGTCACTTCAGGTGTTTTCCGCGTCAGTATAACGCAGCGTTGAGCCGGTGTGAGTCTACTAAACGAGACGCCGGTGAGACCCAGTGAATCACTGAGAGACAGACACACACATCATCTCATCATAAACCTGCCCGACAGAGACCTGACGTTCCTCCCGTGTTCCAGAGGAGGGATAAAAACAGACCCAGATGAGTCACTGGTAACCGGGAACGTTCGATCAAGGCTCTATCAAAGTTACGAACAAATGTTCCTTCAGTAACATTAAGAGAATGTTCGTTCAGAGTTATCTGGGCTTTTTAAGGGGTCCTCGATAATGATTTCACTTTCTTAAAGGGGTGGTATGATGCCCGTTTCTGATGTCCCGGAGTGTGTGTGTGAAGTTTTAGCTCAAAATACCCCACAGATATTTTTATATAGCATGTTAAAATTGTCACTTTTTGAGAGTGAGCAAAAACGCGCCGTTTTTGTGTGTGTTCCTTTAAATGCAAATGAGCTGCTGCTCCCGACGCAGGGGGCGGAGCTTCAAGAGCTTGTGTGTGTGTTTGTGTGTTAGCAGCTCCGATTACCTCACACAGACACTGAAAATTTCAAAACCTTTTATCCTTTTATGTTCAAACCGGAGTCAGACAATGATGGAGAGACAGAAGAAGTGACAACTTGGACATTTCTGAACGTTTAGTTGATGAATTTATATTGCTGATGTGGAGTTAACTGTCTTCTAGTCTTTGATTAGCATATTCTGTCATGATAATCTATAAATCACGTTCCCGAGGGCGGGGTTTATGTAAATTTTAGGGTTGGTGATGTCACTAACCCGGGAGGAATGTTGTGTAGTCTCTACCAGTCGTTTGTTGTAGTTCTTAAAAAGCGATTTCTGTAAAAGCAAATATCTTCCTTTGCTTTGAACTTTGAGCGTCGTAACTTTGCAGATTTTGTTTATGCTCAAACAGCAACGTTACACACTAACTAATGTTAGAAAAGTGAAATCATAATCATATGATAATCATAATCATGAGCATAAACAACATCTGCAAAATTAACGACGCTCAAAGATCAATGCAGAGAGATTCTTTTACAGAAATCGCTTTTAAGGACTACAACAAACGGCTGGTAGGAACTACAATGAGCTTCTTCCTGGGTTGGTGACATCACTAACCCTAACATTTACATAAACCCCGCCCCCGGGAACTCGCCCCAAAGGGGGCGGGGCCATGATGGGCTGCTTTAAAGAAGAGGACAGAGACGGAGGACTTTCATTTTACAGAGAACAGCTTCCAGAAGAGAGACGGAGACGGAGCCGTTCCCATTTTGTCGGGACAATCTATTGTTTAAGGATCACAACTTGTAAGTATGTCATATTATGTGTAGTTGTGTTTTCTATTAACAGTTCCAATTACAAGCTTTATGTAGTTGCTATGATAGCTATGATGTACAGCTTAGTCTCTCCACTAGCCTGCTAACTAACAAACTAACATTACCGTGTTGATGTAGTGTTTACTGGAGCTTTTGTAAGACTGTTCACCGCCCCTTAGGGAAATTATCCATGATTTTGTGATCGATTACTATTTATATTACCATAGTTTTCCGAAAAATATGATTAAATGGTGGATAAAATCGCATCTAAAAAAAAATTACCAAAAAAAACACACCACTCTGAAACGGCCTGTGAAATCTGTGCTTGAAATCCGTTCTGCACAATCTTCGTTCGTTAACATTGTCAGGGTCTGAATCGGCTCGAAATGGTTTGAAATTGACACAATCATTAATATTTACATCTGAGTAGAGCTCGCGGTTATGAAGGGGCGGGACAGAGCCAATCACGACACACTGGGCAAGCTAACCAATCACAGCACAGTTCGTGTTCCGTAAGGAGGGGCTTAATCGAAAACGACGTGTTCAACCAGATTGGAGAGAGGATCTGTAATAATGTAAAATATGTGAAAAATAATGCATTTTTGAACAATCAAGCATGAAAACATATTCTACCCCAAAAACAAAATCAAGACTTTGTTAAAGGGCATAATAGGACTCCATTAATAATGATCTCAAAACGTTAGTATAAAAACAAGCGATGCATCTTTCCGCATAGACTCCCACTGTAAGTGTGTCACTGTAAACCTGATGAACTTCTCCAGGAGTTTACAGACTAAAATCCGCTCTAATGTCCGTCTCATGTATAATATCCGACATAAAACATCCGGTTTCCTTTGTTGCTGCGGCTGAGCATCAGATTTGAGCCTGTTTTTCTTCCTGAACTGGATCAAAGGCGCAGAAGTTCCTCTCGTAGTGTCAGAATCCCAGAATTCCCTGGGAATTCAAGCGTCGACGTCGTCCTGATGTTTGGAACTCTTGTCTCCACGGCAACAGCAGATTCCTGTGATGTCACCGGGGCTGTGGAACGTGATGGAAGCATTCCGCAACTGTTTCTTTTACTATTCTTTATATTTTTGTTTTTCTTAATAATTATTATTGTGTTCTAATTTTGTTGTTTCACACTGTAAATTGAATGTTCAAATAAAGCATTAAAAAAAAATTTAATTATTCCCGAAACACACTTGTTTCCTACAGACAACAGGAAGTTATCGTTATTGGTATATTTTTACAGTTATCTCATTGTATGGAAAATATTTTCATATCTCCCTTCATATAATCTCTCTCCCTCTCTCTCTCCCTCTCTCTCTCTCTCTCTCTCTCTCCCTCTCTCTCTCTCTCTCTCTCTCTCTCTCTCTCTCTCCCTCTCTCTCTCTATCTCTCCGTCTCTCTCTCTCCCTCTCTCTCTCTCTCTCTCTCCCTCTCTCCCTCTCTCTCTCTCTCTCTCTCTCTCCCTCTCTCTCTCTCTCTCTCTCTCTCCCTCTCTCTCTATCTCTCCGTCTCTCTCTCTCTCTCTCTCTCTCTCTCAGTAGGTTTGAATATTTCATGTTGACAGATTCAGCATTTTCAGACTCGCTGACGCATCATTTTCGGGTTCTCCGGGAATCTCTCCTGCTC
>NC_139977.1:38420326-38430326 GCF_963993115.1 Abramis brama
CAGTCTCTCCCGAGATCTTGCTTTCCATGTGTCAGTGGTTTTCTTCGCCTGCAGGCATGAATCTGACAGAACAAATATCACACACACACACACACACACACGCGCAGACTATAAACATGCTTTATGACTGTACGTAATCTGAATTCTTCATGTTTGTCAGGCCAGTTGTTACATGCATCTTAATAACTGATGATGGAAATATTGCTTTCTGTCTTTAGTTTGTCATCATTCATCACTGATTGTGAAACACAAGCGTCTCAGTTCGAACAAGGAGACATTTTAGACATTGTTTTAGTTTAGTTTAGTTTTTCACAATATAAAACTCTGAACACTGCAATAAATGATGTTCTTCCTCTGTATGTTTGCCTTGTTTTCAAGAACATCAAAGTTAAATGGGTTTCGGCTTAAAACGAAAACACCAAATCTGCCAATGGGGTCAGAATTTATTTATTTTGTTTTGTTCTGATTTTAAGCACAAACTCCCTTCATTTACATACTTTTATCAGAAACCAGCACTTCATATCTCCAGTGATTCGCTGCTTCTCCAGTAAATGTGTCTTTATTTCAGGATGTTTGGATATTTGTGCAGGAAAACAAGAGGAAGAACATCATTTTTTTGTGTGTTTTTTCAGTGTACAAAGTAAGACAATTGTGTATAAAGTACAGGAAACATCATTATCATCATTATGGACAAAAAAAATAAAAACAGTATAATCTAAACAACAAATTTCAATGCAGAAAGGCTCATTTTCAACAAATTTTTTTTATTTTAAACAATCTTTTTGTCAAATGTTTTGCTTGTAAAGTGTGAATCTGTACAGTCAGTGTTTAAAGTGTGATTGTTATGGTGTCTGTACAGTCATCGTTGTCGTTTACGTCTCGATATAAAGTCAGAGTCAGTGTTTAAATGAGAAGAATCGAGTCAGACGACGATAGAAATGATTTCCTGATTGATCAGTTTAAGGTGCTGGAAAAATCCTGGATGTTAAAACCATTAACTGAGGAATTTGAGACGCAGCGATGCTCATAACAGATGGCAGTGTGTGTGTGTGTGTGTGTGTGTTAATGGACAGCTGATGCGTCTTATATTGATCTTGTCCTTCCAGATGGACTGATAAAACTGAGACGTACCCTCTCGTGCTCTTCGCGTGCCGCTCAAAAATTTACTATATTTTAGTTTGATCATGTTTTTTTATTTAATATTTTGTATTTTTAGGGGATTTTATGGTACTAAATTATATTTACGCTGTATTTATAATCCATTTATTCACTTTTTGAGCATAGACCTGAAAATGTCCAACTTAAACTGTGGTAAATCTTGAACGCTTTAGAGCGACAGACTGAAGTTTGATCTCTTTATAGAGAGATCTTGGCAGATTATTGATGAAGAGAAAGAAGTTTTAAAAAGTGAACTTAAAAAAGTAACAGAATTTTACGTTTATTGTTAAGAAGAATGTGCAAAAATGTTCATAATGTGAGGCTGATATCTCAGTAAATGATCTCAGTGAGATGTTGTTCGGCTGCAGTTCCAAACGCTTCCACTAGAGGAACTTCGTCTCATTCATTTCCAATGCGCTTGTTTTTGATCTCGAGAAACACAAGTGTGACTATTGTTTTCAGGACCATTTAACCTGTCGAATCTTGTCCATGATTTTTTTTCACGTAGTTCACACAGCAAGTGCCAAAACCAAGTTTCGTGCCATTCCCATGAAGAATTATTATTTTTTAAACAAACCGTGGAATCTGTGGGTCAGTAACGGCCAGAGCTCATCATGTCTGACAGCGTCACTCAGTGTTACTGTAAACCCTCCGGGATCTGAAGTCTGCTCATGTAACGTTTGGATATTTGTTCCTGTTTGAAACACGAATGCATGTATTGATATGTTCTGCATATGGTGTGATGTGTTCAGATTAAACACTGTAAATCACTGTAATAATCCGTCCAAACATCCAGTGATGGACATTATTTCATAATCATCATCATGAGAGAGGAGACGAGTAACAGCCTGCAGTAATGAACACATCAGACATCACAGGAATGTGTGTGTGTGTGTGTGTGTGCGTGAGTGTGTAAATCATTGGGTGAGTGTGTGTGAGAGAGTGTGTGTGTGTGTGTGCGTGAGTGTGTAAATGACTGGGTGAGTGTGTGTGAGAGAGTGTGTGTGTGTGTGTGTGTGCGTGAGTGTGTAAATGACTGGGTGAGTGTGTGTGAGAGAGTGTGTGCATGTGTGTGAGTGAGTGTGTGTGTGTGTGTGTGTGTGTGTCTTTAAGGTGAGGCTTTTCTCTCCAGGATTCCAAACTCTGTCCACCCTCATCTGTAAACATTGTTACCATGGTACCACACCCCTCCTGCTGTGTGTGTGTGTGTGTGTGTGTGTGTGTGTGTGTGTGTGTGTGTGTCATGATCTGTTTTGTCAGTCAGCAGAAGTGAGTGACCTCATCAGTAGTTTGAGTGACAGGAGAATGTCTGTGAACAGTTTTAGATCATGTGTTTGTTGGTGTGTGTGTGTGTGTGTGTGTGTGAGTGTGTGTGTGTGTGTGTGTGTGTGTGTGTGTGTGTGTGTGAGTGTGTGTGTGTGTTGGTGTAAAAACTTCAGGGTTGAAGAGAAACTCCTGTGAAGTAGAAGAGCGAGAGAACGAGATCAACAGGAGAATTAATCTGACCATTCACTGCATAAGAGTCACGGATGATGTTCAGGTGTGTTACTATCTCTCACACACACACACACACACTCCTCACACACACACACAGTGTCCATATGGCGTAACAGACCCGTAACGCTCACAGTGACACTGTATTCTGTGTGTGTGTGTGAGTGTGTGTGTGTGTGTGAGTGTGTTAGACACCTGAAACCCTGCAGTGATTCACTGACAAATTCACCAAACAATAGTTTCAACTCTGACGGATCACACACTCTCTCAGCGCTGGATCGTGTGCGTGTGTGTGTGTGTGTGTGTGTGAGTGAGTGTGAGTGTGTCTTTGTCTGTGTCTGTGTCTGTGTCTGTGTGTGTGTGTGTGTGTGTGTGTGTGAGTGTGTGAGTGTGTGGGTGTGTGGGTGTGTGTTTGTGTGTGTTGCAGACAGGCCTCGACTCGACTGTCAGGTAAAGGAGTGTTTCACACACGTCTTCCTGCTTTTATTGTGCAGTTTTACTCTCCTCCAGGGCTCGTTCCCTCGGCGTTCCGATCAAGCGTTCTCCCGGAAGCGGGAAGAGAACATCGGATCTTCAGTCCTCAAAACTTCAGGACAAAAACAGTTTCATACATCGCTCATGGAACGCTTTTATCTGAAGTGTTTCAGGTCAACATCCTATCGTTCTGTAAATGTTCCTGGTTCCGGAATGCTTGAGGAATGACACCCGTGGAATGTTCCGTCAGCGTTCACAGAAACATTTAAAAACTCTTCAGTAATGTTTAAAACTCTTCAGTAATGTTTAAAATAATGTTTTCATTCCTCAAAGGGAACAATGGCGTAACGTTCCTGAGCGTCATTAACGGGATCTGAGGAACACCTGTGATTCGCTGATCTCTCATCCGTCACGTGGAGAGCAGAAGCTTCTGAATTATTAACCCGAAGGTCAAAGGTCAGGGCAAGGGTCGCAGGAACACTTCTGAGGGAGAGATCTGATGAGATGCAGCAGGTTTCAGAGTTCGACCGAAGCAAGATGACGGAGCAAACACACTCCTATAGACACATCGAGTGTTTACGCTCAGTGGCTCTCAGATCATCTTCAGTCTGGAGCTCATCAGGAGAAGCGCTGGTCTCAGATCAGCCGATGTTCTCGCGCAGTGAAGCCGGAGAGCGGAAGCGTTCCGAAGCGCTGGTCTCAGATCAGCCGATGTTCTCGCGCAGTGAAGCGGAAGAGCGGAAGCGTTCCGAAGCGCTGGTCTCAGATCAGCCGATGTTCTCGCGCAGTGAAGCCGGGGAGCGGAAGCGTTCCGAAGCGCTGGTCTCAGATCAGCCGATGTTCTCGCGCAGTGAAGCCGAAGAGCGGAAGCGTTCCGAAGCGCTGGTCTCAGATCAGCCGATGTTCTCGCGCAGTGAAGCCGGAGAGCGGAAGCGTTCCGAAGCGCTGGTCTCAGATCAGCCGATGTTCTCGCGCAGTGAAGCCGGAGAGCGGAAGCGTTCCGAAGCGCTGGTCTCAGATCAGCCGATGTTCTCGCGCAGTGAAGCGGAAGAGCGGAAGCGTTCCGAAGCGCTGGTCTCAGATCAGCCGATGTTCTCGCGCAGTGAAGCCGAAGAGCGGAAGCGTTCCGAAGCGCTGGTCTCAGATCAGCCGATGTTCTCGCGCAGTGAAGCCGGAGAGCGGAAGCGTTCCGAAGCGCTGGTCTCAGATCAGCCGATGTTCTCGCGCAGTGAAGCCGGAGAGCGGAAGCGTTCCGAAGCGCTGGTCTCAGATCAGCCGATGTTCTCGCGCAGTGAAGCCGGAGAGCGGAAGCGTTCCGAAGCGCTGGTCTCAGATCAGCCGATGTTCTCGCGCAGTGAAGCCGGAGAGGGGAAGCGTTCCGAAGCGCTGGTCTCAGATCAGCCGATGTTCTCGCGCAGTGAAGCCGGAGAGGGGAAGCGTTCCGAAGCGCTGGTCTCAGATCAGCCGATGTTCTCGCGCAGTGAAGCCGGAGAGCGGAAGCGTTCCGAAGCGCTGGTCTCAGATCAGCCGATGTTCTCGCGCAGTGAAGCCGGAGAGCGGAAGCGTTCCGAAGCGCTGGTCTCAGATCAGCCGATGTTCTCGCGCAGTGAAGCCGGAGAGCGGAAGCGTTCCGAAGCGCTGGTCTCAGATCAGCCGATGTTCTCGCGCAGTGAAGCCGGAGAGGGGAAGCGTTCCGAAGCGCTGGTCTCAGATCAGCCGATGTTCTCGCGCAGTGAAGCCAGAGAGGGGAAGCGTTCCGAAGCGCTGGTCTCAGATCAGCCGATGTTCTCGCGCAGTGAAGCCGGAGAGCGGAAGCGTTCCGAAGCGCTGGTCTCAGATCAGCCGATGTTCTCGCGCAGTGAAGCCGGAGAGCGGAAGCGTTCCGAAGCGCTGGTCTCAGATCAGCCGATGTTCTCGCGCAGTGAAGCCGGAGAGCGGAAGCGTTCCGAAGCGCTGGTCTCAGATCAGCCGATGTTCTCGCGCAGTGAAGCCGGAGAGCGGAAGCGTTCCGAAGCGCTGGTCTCAGATCAGCCGATGTTCTCGCGCAGTGAAGCCGAAGAGCGGAAGCGTTCCGAAGCGCTGGTCTCAGATCAGCCGATGTTCTCGCGCAGTGAAGCCGAAGAGCGGAAGCGTTCCGAAGCGCTGGTCTCAGATCAGCCGATGTTCTCGCGCAGTGAAGCCGGAGAGCGGAAGCGTTCCGAAGCGCTGGTCTCAGATCAGCCGATGTTCTCGCGCAGTGAAGCCGGAGAGCGGAAGCGTTCCGAAGCGCTGGTCTCAGATCAGCCGATGTTCTCGCGCAGTGAAGCCGAAGAGCGGAAGCGTTCCGAAGCGCTGGTCTCAGATCAGCCGATGTTCTCGCGCAGTGAAGCCGGAGAGCGGAAGCGTTCCGAAGCGCTGGTCTCAGATCAGCCGATGTTCTCGCGCAGTGAAGCCGAAGAGCGGAAGCGTTCCGAAGCGCTGGTCTCAGATCAGCCGATGTTCTCGCGCAGTGTAGCCGGAGAGCGGAAGCGTTCCGAAGCGCTGGTCTCAGATCAGCCGATGTTCTCGCGCAGTGAAGCCGAAGAGCGGAAGCGTTCCGAAGCGCTGGTCTCAGATCAGCCGATGTTCTCGCGCAGTGAAGCCGGAGAGCGGAAGCGTAGGGAGGGAGGGAGAGAGAGAGAGAGAGAGAGAGAGAGAGAGCGCGTGTGTGTGTGTGTGTGTGAGTGTGTGTGTGTGTGTGTGTGAGAGAGAGAGAGCGAGTGTGTGTGTGTGTGTGAGAGAGAGAGAGAGCGAGTGTGTGTGTGTGTGTGTGAGAGAGAGAGAGAGAGAGAGAGAGAGAGAGTGTGTATGTGTGTGTGTGTGTGTGTGTGTGTGTGTGTGAGTGTGTTCATGCCACGACAAGTTCTCCTGCTTCCGTCTCTGTGAACAGGGAATGACGGGAATTTTTACTGAAACTCTGGGATGTGAGAAATGTTGACATTGAACGTGAAAGTATTGATTATATCCGGCGTCTCAAGCTGATCGATCACGGTATTGATCACAGATCCTGGAACACTAATGCCTTTACAATCAAACAATTACAACATCAACAACACAATACTGCTGCTTTTAACCACACACACACACACACACACACACACGTCTGGTTCACTATCTTTGTGGGGACTCTCCATAGACTTAATGGTTTTTATACTGTATAACTGTATATTCTGTCTCCTTACACTAAACCTACCCCTAACCCTATCCATCACACACACACACACACACACACACACACACACACACACTAACCCTATCCATCACAGAAAACTTTCTGCATTTTTACATTTTCAAAAAAATATAATTTAGTATGTTTATTAACCCATTTCCCTCATGGACCGCTGGCTGGTCCCCACAATGGAGGTGATCTCAGGTTTTACCATCCTTGTGGGGACATTTGGTTCCCACAATGTAATATAAACCTGTACACACACACACACACACACACACACGTGCATTTTCTAGCCTGTCTGTCTGTTGTGATGTGAGTAGTGTAGACATACACCACTGGACTGACTGACAGACAGGTGTGTGTGTGTGTGTGTGTGTGTGTTGCATGTTTAAATTAAAATAAAAATGGTCTTTAAAAATAAAAAGAATATATAGAGAGAGATATGTATGTGCTGCACGTGTTGTG
The DNA here is from genome assembly GCF_963993115.1 of Abramis brama. Classification (NCBI taxonomy): domain Eukaryota; kingdom Metazoa; phylum Chordata; class Actinopteri; order Cypriniformes; family Leuciscidae; genus Abramis; species Abramis brama. Next base: position 38,427,108 of record NC_139977.1, read on the forward strand.
TGTGTGTGTGTGTGTGTGTGAGAGAGAGAGAGAGAGAGAGAGAGAGAGAGGCTCCGCCCCCTCTGCAGGAGTTTCGTCGCGTTGCTTCAGTCTGATCAGATCACAGTCACGCACTGCCTCTCTCTCTCTCTCTCTCTCTCTCTCACACACACACACACACACTCTCTCTATGTGAATGAACACACACACACGCGCGTGTCTTCTGTGGGGATCTAGTTGCTCAGATGTGTCTCAGTCTCTGCTGTCTGCTGTTCCACTGCAGGTGAGTTAGCGAGATCTGTTCTGTCACGCGTGGTTCTAGACCCATAATAAACCAGAACGCATCTTTGATCTGGATCCGCAGAACCGGATTAAGATTCAGATCGATTCCAAACGGACGCGCGCATCTGGTTTATGATGTTGATTTCAGATTCATTCATTCATTGATTGATGTGAACGTGGATTTGACTCAAAGCGGACACCGTATGGACTCGCCCTTTAACGCGTGTTTATGATGGTCTAACGTGTTTCTGAACGCGCGTGCGACGCGATGTAACGCGCGCACTTGTGTTGTTGATTGACGTTCCAATTTCTGTAGCGTGTAAACAGATGTGAACTTGTTTCCGAAACGGAATTAAAAATAAAAATGTGATTGCTACTTTTTAAATCTCACAATCAATTAGTGTGACATTTTCTCGCAATTGCAAGTTTATAACCTATCTCACAATTCTGACTTTTTTAAAGTCCAAATTCCGAGATACACAATCATAATATTGAATTAAATTCTGCAGAAAAAGAAAAAATAATAATCCGTGGCGAAAACAACCTTCCATAGAAATGTGATTGTGTAATCTGATAATCAATTTACCATGGTAATTTTAGTTTCTACCATGCAATATTTGCTATTGTTATTGTGATCGTGAGCTTGACTGGATCTTCAACCAAGATTAAGATTCTCCGTCTTTATTTGTTTTTGTTTGTTTATTGTTTTCTGGTTATACAACCACATGTTCACAACACTCACTGTATAACTTTGGTAGAACTGAGGTCACCATGGTAAACTAATTCTGGAAGAGTTCTGATGTAAAAAAACATCACCATGTTAAGTTATGTTTAACTCTTTTAAATCTATGGATTAGTCTGAACCACACTCACCTGCTCCTCGCATGTTTATGAAACACATTTGTCTGATTTGATTGTCAGTTTAACACTCTCCTGCATGTTTGATCTGCTTGACAGTGAGTGTGAGTTAGTGTTCAGGTGTGTTTGACACTCAGGAAGAGTGTGAGGTTCTCGTCGGCGTTCCCTTCCCCCTGCACAGCATCTGAAGGCCAAAACACTCATTGTTCACAAGTGTTTTCAGCAGCTGTGGGAACAAAGAGCTTCTCCTTCTCCTGTTGTGTCTTGGGTTTTGACTTGTCAAACTTGTTGCCAGTGAGTCTAACGGCGTGACTCGACCCACATTCCCCTCGACACTCGACCTGCCCTGAGCAAACCCTGAGTAAACACTGAGCAAACCCTGAGCAAACACTTAACCTGCGTCCGACTCTTTACCAGGCTTTACGTGCCATTAAACTTCTGCTAGTTGAAGATTAAGAGCTGATTCTGGATCAACTGGAGTATCAATGATATATGGAATATTCATGATATATATATTTTTTTGCTGCCGATGTAAAACTAAGCAACATTTGATCCTCTTTTTATTTAGATATTTAGGCCTGGTTTCACAGACAGGGTTTAGATTAAGCCAGAATTAGGCTTTAGTTTAACTAGATTAAAAAGTTTGTAGACAAACTTTAAGTTGGCCAGAGAGTTTGAAGAAGTTGAAGTTTCTCTAAAGCTTAAAGTTTGATGGATAGATTAGAAATAGTTACCACGATTTATCACGTTGCTAGCATGATTTTCCACGATTTATCTCGTTGCTAGCTTGATTTAGCATGGTTTACCACATTGCTAGCATGATTTACCATGATTTACTACATTGCTAGCATGATTTACCACGTTGCTAGCATGTTTTACTACATTGCTAGCATGTTTTACCTTGATTTACCACATTGCTAGCATGATTTACCATGATTTACCACATTGCTGGCATGATTTACCACGTTGCTAACATGATTTACCATGATTTACTACTTTGCTAGCATTATTTTCCACGTTGCTAGCATAATTTACCACATTGCTAACATGATTTACCACATTGCTAGCATGATTTACCATGATTTACACATTGCTAGCATTATTTTCCACGTTGCTAGCATAATTTACCACATTGCTAACATGATTTACCACGTTGCTAGCATGATTTACCACGACTTACCACGTAATTTACAAGATTAAATGAGTTTAAGACGCATTTTAAGATAAGCTTTCAGTTAAAACAGCTCATTTAACTGAGACTAGTTTAAGCCTCATCTGTGAAACCGGGGAAAACATTCGATTAGTTTCTATCAGACTGTTTTCATTTATGAATCTTGCTCTGCACTTAAAAAAAAAATCTGTTAAATTTACGGTAAAAAACGGCAGCTGTGGTGGCCAGAAATTTACTGTAAAAAATACAGTAGCAACGTTTTAGGTTTTACAGACTCAACAAATGTACAGTAAAATTTTTTATTTCACTATTGGATATAATGTTAATTTACAGATCTATTGAAGTACTAATATCTGTTTGGTACCACTGTAAAACACTGACAACCACCAATCACAGCAGAGATGAGAGTCACATGATCAATCAAAGCTCATCACACGCAGCTTTTCCTCAAGAAAGTTAATATTAATATATAGCGTCATTCACACAATCATGGTAACTAATACTTACCATACTTTTGAATAACATTACTGTAACATTGATTAGAAAAACCATGAAGAATCAGTTATTTCAACAAATATACATCAGATGTGAAGTGTCACGCAGGGAATTCTGGGAATGTCAATATACGGTTTTTCACTGTAAATTATACAATGACTTGTTCTTTTTTACTTCTGTAAATTTAATGGTATTTTACTCGAACGTACAGTTAGATCCATCACAGTTATTCATCGTATATAGTACAGAAACTTTTTTAACCAATTAACAGTTTTTTCACCTTCTTTTACTGTTAAAATCGTGATTTTACAGTATTTTTACAGTATGGTCCATGATGCAACTCTTTAACGTTGCAAAATACACAACAAATTTAACATGCAAATATTTACTCGCTGTAACTCATGAACGGTTCAGTGCTGTCTGCTTTTGATTGA
>NC_139977.1:38435326-38442826 GCF_963993115.1 Abramis brama
ACTGAGTTACACTGAGTTACTCTGAGTTGCACTGAGTTACACTGTTACTCTGAGTTACACTTGAGTTACACTGAGTTACACTGAGTTACACTGAGTTACTCTGAGTTACTCTGAGTTACTCTGAGTTACACTGAGTTGCACTGAGTTACACTTGAGTTACACTGAGTTACTCTGAGTTACACTGAGTTACACTGAGTTACACTGCGTTACACTGCGTTACTCTGAGTTGCACTGAGTTACACTTGAGTTACACTTGAGTTACACTGAGTTACTCTGAGTTACACTGCGTTACACTGCGTTACTCTGAGTTGCACTGAGTTGCACTTGAGTTACACTGAGTTACACTTGAGTTACACTGAGTTACACTTGAGTTACACTGAGTTACACTGAGTTGCACTGAGTTACACTGGGTGGATGAACTCCCTCTGGTGATCTTCGCGTGTCGGTCAAAAATGACCAGATTTAATTTTTATTTCAATGAAATGAATGTACTATATTTTAGTTTGATATTTTGTATTTTTAGGGGATTTTATGGTACTAAAATATATTTACGCTGTAATTATAATTCACTTTTTGAGCATTGACCTGAAAATTAAATTTCCAACTTAAACTGTGGTAAATCTTGAACACTTTAGAGCGACAGACTGAAGTTTGATCTCTTTTCAAAGACGACACTTGGCAGATTATTGCTGAAGCGAAAAAAAGTTTTTAAAAATGAAATAAAAAAAAGTTACAGAATTTTACATTTATTGTTATTAAAAATGCGAAAAATACTATTATAAATTTTTATATGAAATATATATTTTCAAAAATACATTTGACTCTAAAACTGCAAGAAAATCAAAACCATAAATCGAAACAAGTTGTGCTCCAAATTAGAGGCTGATATCTGATAAGATGATCTTTCAGTGAGATGTTGTTCGGCTGCAGTACCAAACGCTTCCACTAGAGGAACTTCATCTCATTAATTTCCAATGCGCTCATTTTTGACCACGAGAAACAAAGTGTGACTATTTTATTCAGGACCACTTGACATTTTTCAAATGATGACCATGATTTTTTTTGTGTTTACACAGCAACTGCCAAAAGCTTTACCAAGTTTTGTACCATTCCGATCAAGTAAAAAGAGAGTTAAACCAGAGGGTTGAACTCTTATTACGGAGGGTTCAGAGGGGCGGGGCTTAATCACATTCTCCACTACATGGGTGGAGACTGGAATGTCTTTGTGGACGCTAGATAACAGACTGCCATGCAGTTTTATGTGTGCTTTACAGGAGGGCATTGATATGAACACATTCAGGCTGTTTAAACAAAGATAATTATTTCACCGCCAAGGGCATTGATTCGTTTCAATAGCGGACTGCACTGCAAACACACACAGACACAGTTAGTCACATAAAGGCGTCTGCAGAGTCAAATAAGATGACTAATTGGTTATTTGTACTTAGGTGAATTATTGTCATTATAATCACTGCATTGCCTAGACATGTCTGGGTTCTGCCTGTCAAATTTTGCCACAGTGTTTGTTTGTGCATCTCAAGGTGGGTTTTTTAATTGGCAATGAATGATTGATTTACATGTTTTTATAATAAACCGATGGTTATGGTTATATATATATATAAGTCATGGGTTTAACCCTTGTGCAACTTTATGAGCATTTGTGTCTTTTTCCGTTTAGTTTTTTTGATAATTTTGCCTTTGTTAATGCCAACTGTATATATTTTGGCACAGGTGTGTATTTTTATTGGAATTTTAATAATTCACCCCCATTTCCTTTAAAAAATCTATTTTGCTCTAGGTACACAAAATTGATCTACTCGGGATATTAAGGACAAAAATCTCCCCATTGAAATCCATTTAAACGGCAATTTTTGATCCCAGGGCCATTTAACTATAAAATGATGCAATGTTTGTTAATATGCTTTCATTCTATTGGCAAGACTTCAAAATTTAAATGTTTACTTTTACCAGATTTTTTTTTACCAATGCCATTTTCTCAGTTTTGGTCTATAAAGCAAATACTCGCTTTATTCCTGTTTTCCAGCCAATTGGATAAATTATGCAGCTATAATTGTGTGTGTGTGTGTGTGTTGGTATGGATGTCAGAGTTTTGTTTGTGTGTGTGTGTAATAAACAAATTGTGTGTGTGTGTGTTTGTGTGCATGTAATATTTGAGGGAGAAAAATTCTACTGCAAATCCCAAATCCATTGGAGTTTTGCTGCATCTAATGGGGAAAATGTGTTACTGCGTCCAAACAAAATCTTTATATAAAATAAAATATAAAATATTTTTCATAAATTATTTTCATAAACTTTTTAAATTTTTTACTTCAACAATAATCTGCCGAGGGTCTTCTTTAAAAATGAGAGCAAACTTAAGTCTGTGCTCCCAAGCTTCACATTTTTATGACAGACATTTTTGTCCTCTATGGACTTCTAAATGTGTAATTTTTTTTAATTGACGCACGAGGGTTAAATTCCAAGGGAATGCAAGAACTGATAAAGCCTGTACCTTGAATGCATTTGGAAAATGGCCTAAATGTAAATATGTGATAAAAGATTCCAGTGTTTGAATTCTTCCCAAACTTATCATTGCTTCTGTGTCTCAGAACACCCAGAAGACCTCTGCCGGACTGAAGAAAGCCCTGGATCTGGCTCCTCTGTACATCGATAGCAATGGATGTAATAGATCTCTAAGAGAAACCCTTATACAAAACGGCATCTCCGGGAAGAAGTTTTCCCCAAACGTTTGTTCACCCACTGGATTTTCCAAAGACTGCATGATTATCAGCAGTATGTTTGTGAGTCAGGAAGAGGGCTGCGTTTCCCAAAGTCTGAAAGAGAACGGGAACGATGGCCCCTATAGACAGATGACCAAAGCAGTCAAGAGCACTTACACCAATGAAGATTCACGTCTTCACAACGTGACTCAAAGAACCAATGGGAACAGTGATGGAGTAACGAGTCCTCTAAGAGTATCCGTAGAGGAAAGGCAAGCCAGATCCGCACCAGGGAATGCGAATAATGGGACGCCAAGTACGCCATCTCCAGTGACTCCAGACTCCTTCCATGAAAGCCTGTCGGACTCGTGCTCCAATCGGAGCAGCACGGATTCGTTACCGGGACCTCAAAACTCAAGCGCTCCGCCAAACGGGCTTGAGGAAAGCGAGCCGATCTACGCTGAGAGCACGAAGAGGAAGCGGCGAACGCCGTGCGACGGGAAGGAGTCTGAAGCGGAGCTCAACGCTAGCGACGCTCAGAGAGCAACCATCACCGTCGTAGCCGCCCACACCGAAGAAAACAACAGGACTTTTTACCTGAGCAGCCCGGATTCTGCCGTGAGCACTCAGTGGACCCACTTCAGCCCGACGGCGCCCAAAGACTCGTCAAGCCCGGCGTTCACTTGGCCAGATGCAGCCGAAGCAACCCCTAACGCTTCCCAACCCAAGCCTCAATCTAGTCCCCCGGTTCCTCCTAAGGTTAACTCCCGTCCTCCCAGACTTGGCACCTCCAGTCTTTCCTTACCGCTACCCGAGATAAGCTTCAATGTGGTTCTTCCTCCTCCTCCTCCAAAAGATGTCCTTCTTCCCGTTCCTTCCCAAGTGGACTCCACTGCTCCAGTCCGCTCGGCTCCGGTCCGTAAACACCGGAGTATGGAAGGCTGTATTGACGAGGTGGAAGAGGAGGGAGAGTCTGAGAGATCGGGCTCTTGCACCCGTCCGGTGGAGTCCATCAATGGTCCCGCTGTTCGGGGGTTTGCGTCCAGAGAATGGAAGAGCGAGAGCAGCGCGACGCCAGGCACCGGCAACAAAAGCAGCAGTCAGACTCCGGCTGGCGTCCCAGAGGAGAACGGGAACACCAGCGAGAGCAGCAGAGCTCATCTCAACCAAACCAACCAACCCAACGCCAGTCGAGATCCCGTGCCGCCTCCACCACCGCCCAAAAAACACCACCGGTGAGAACCGCTCTTATTTTGTGCTGCTTGATGGTTTTACTAACCCAGATAGACTGTATAGATGCGTATCCAGTATAATTGAGCCAGTATAATGGAGCCAGACTCTTAGATTAGTGCTCTCGGGATTATACATCCCAAATTGGCCTCTACAACTGGGAAGCTCTTCTGATACCCTAGTTTTGGAGAGTTTGTGGACCATAAACTTTTATTTGTTTTCCCCATCACATCTGCATTGCTTTCTCTTGCCATGTACACTACCAGTCAAAGGTTTTGATCGGTAAGATTTTGAATGTTTTTAAAAGAAGTCTCTTCTGCTCATCAAGGCTTCATTTATTTGATCAAAAATCCAGTAAAACAGTGAAATATTATTATAATGTAAATCTGCTGTTTTCTATGTGAATATACAGTAAAGTGTAATTTATTCCTGTGATCAAAGCTGAATGTTCAGCATCATTACTCCAGTCTTCAGTGTCACATGATCCTCCAGAAATCACTCTAATATGAGGATTTGATGATCAAGAAACATTTATGATTATTATCAGTGATAAAAACAGTTATTTACATTTTATTTCAGGATTCTTTGATGAATAGAAAGTTCAAAAGAACAGCATTTATCAGAAATAGAAAGTTTGGGGTAAGTAAGAATTTGTATTTTATTTTTTGGGGGAAAGAAATAAAAGAAATCTAAAATTTTATTCATCAAGGATGAATTAAATGTATCAAAAGTTACAGTAAAGACATTTATAATGTTACAAAAGATTCCATTTCAAATAAAGGCTGTTCTTTTCAACTTTCTATTCATCAAAGAATCCTGAAAAATAATGTACACAACACACTGATAATAATCATAAATGTTTCTTGAGCATCAATTCCTCATATTAGAGTGATTTCTGAAGGATCATGTGACTCTGAAGACTGGAGTAATGATGAAACTTCAGAATCTTCCGCAAGACGACTATTTAAAAACGCAGGGAATGTTTATATGGTTGTCAAATAATGAGACGCTACATTTTGTTCAAAATCCACTGGATGTTAATTAAACATAAATGCTTTTCAACTTTATTAAGATTTCCCCAAGAAATGGGCAAGAATGAATCTAGTGTTCTTTATGATTCCTTTAATCATGCTTGACCACTTGAACTTGACAAAACGCACACAAACATTTTTTTTAGTTTTTTGTTCCATGTTTTTTTTGTCTCGTTTGCCTTTATTTTAACGAGTTTAAAAACTCTTCGTGTTGATTATTATCGTCAGTGTGAGTTCTGTGTTGGTTTCGTCGCCGATTGTGATGGAGTCCTTGTGAAATATTCAGTGTCTTTGGTTTTGTTTTCTTGTAAATGAGCCTTAACGTCATAAAGTGATGAGATTGCTTGAGCTTGATTTAGATGAATGACTTCAGTCTCGTTGTCTCTCGTTGCTTGTCGAGTGTCGTGAGTGTCGGGCCGGTGCTGGTCTCTCGGTTCCTCTCACTGTTTGTTTTCTGTGAGGTTTATCAGCCATTCTCCAGATCTGAATACAGCGCCTGTGCGACTCATGTATAGCGCTGCTTCAGAACATGATGAGTCTTCTGTTAATAGAGAGCTTGTCTTGTGTGAGTGTGTGTGTGTGTGTGTGTGTGTGTGTGTGTGTGTTTCTGAACTCGATGGGCTTGGTCTCGCTCTGTCCTGTAATATACGTGTTAACCGCTTCACCTTTAGAGAAGCGCATGCTAGGACACATCTCTGCGCTATTTTCATTAGCGTGTGTGTGGTTTACTTCTGGTGTTTGACTGACTCACAGGAGCGTCTCAGGCTGAGAGTTAAAATAAACCGAGCTGAGATCGGCATGTGTTCAGGTTAAACACGTCTGTGGACCGAGAGTCAACAAGACCCGTCTCTATGGCGACGGTATCTGAGCATCTCGGCGCATCTGGACCCGCGACGCGTCGTGTTTTACCGTCAACAGCGCGCGAGATCGCGTGAGATCGCGCAGACTCTGAGGTTTGTGGTGTCGATGCTGTCAGAATGAGAGTGCACAGAACGATTGTATGGATGTGTTAAAGGTTGCATAGGTTTCGGAGTTGATGAAATCATCAAGCTAAAATTAACCATTTTTATATTTAATAATTTTTTTGTGTGTTTTTATGAACTGACACTGTGAACTGTGACTCTAAGAAGTTGTCTTTAACTCACCACTGCTAACATAAAAAATTATATTACAAATTTTTAATTTATGAAATTATCGTCATATGATATTGTGAAATATCGTCTTATTTTAATGTTGTGTTAAATATTATCTTTTTATTGTATTTAATATAATATTACAATATATTATATATTTTACATTTTCATAATATTTACAATTGAATATTTTATAATAGATTTATTATATTTTAGGATTATATATTTTTTTACATATAATACTAAAATAGATTAAATATTTTATATTAAAATTCAATAGTTTTAATATATTAACTATTATATTTTTATAGTATTTAATATAATAAATATTTGAAAATCCTTTATAATGTTTAATATAGTAATAAATATTTTATATGCAATATATTTTAGTATTATATTAATGTAATATTAATTAGTAGTAATTATTAATATTTAATTAAGTATTTAATATAAAAAATAAAAAATAATAAAAAATAAATAACTAAATATATATATATATTACAATATAAAATTAATATTGTATAATGTTTTATGCAATATATTTTATATATTTTATCAGACATTTAATCATTTTAATATTAGTTTTTGTTTTGTTTTTTTGCCATGGTGTGTTATTGGTCTTTTTATTTGAAGGAATTGACTAACTAAAGGATTATAAGGGAATGAAGAGAAATAATGATACGCTTAAAGTTCCAGGTCTATAGTAGTTATGAAGTGATCAATTTAAACTATTTGCAAATAATATGCACACATTCATGTAAATAATAGCATATTTTCAATTAAAAAAACAGTGATATTTCATAAAAACGTTGAGTAGTTTGCCCTGGTAGGAACCCCTTTTATTATTATTATTTATTATTATTATTATTATTATTATTATTGTTGTGATTATTGTGATAGTGGAGTCTGGTAAGGTGATTCTCGTCTGGTTTCTGAAGACACAGACGTTCGTTTAATAGTCCCCTGAGATGTTATGCTGATATCTCATAATCTAGCAGCACATTCACGGTTCACGGTTCGATGATGTCATCTGTCACATGACGTAGGGAAGCAAATACTTTTTTTTAGTAAGTGTTTCATTTTGTTGTTTTTTTAACTTTAACATTTCTGTGCTTGTTTTATTTCATAACTATTTTGTGTATTTGTTAGTTATGTCGCACTCTCTTTGGGGAAACGGAGAGTGTAAATGGGTGAAGTTATGAACTGGTGTTATGAAAGATTAATGGAGCAGATGGCTGATAAATCTGCTTTTCCAGCAGGAGCGATGTTAGTTTGAGATGTTACACACACACACACACACACACACACACACACACACACGCTGAGCATCAGGTGTGTATGTTTGAGGCTCTTCGGGTCGGTTCTGTTGTTTTATCAGTGGTTCCT
>NC_139977.1:38445326-38475326 GCF_963993115.1 Abramis brama
TAGCATCACCCTAGCAACCACCTCAAGTACCCTAGAAACCACATAGCAACACCCTAGCAACCACCCAGAATACCCTAACAACCGCATAGCATCAGTCAAGTCATCTTCATTTATATAGTGCTTTTAACAATGTAGATTGTTCCAAAGCGGCTTTACAGAGATACAAGGATAGTTTAAAGTAACAGAGATTGTTTTGGCTTTATAGCAGTTCTTGAATAAAGTTATTTTCCAGCTAAAGTTAATTTGATTGATTCACTTCCGTCGCAACGATCATTAGTTATTAACTTAGGGGCCGCTAACACGACACCGTTTTAACAGGAAACTACACAGACTTTAAACGCGAAACCTGTGAGAACGCATCACCCTAGCAACCACCTCAAGTACCCTAGCAACTGCATAGCAACCACATAGCAACATCCTAGCAACCACCCAGAATACCCCAGCAACCGCATAGCATCCCCCTAGCAAGCACCTCAAGTACCCTAACAACACCCTAGCCAGCTACCCGAATACCATAGTGACCGTTTAGCAACACCCTAGCAACCACCCAGAATACCCCAGCAACCGCATAGCAACAACTTAGCAACCACCCCAAGTTTTAAAACTACTGAACTAAAACTTCAAGCTTCAAGCTTTTAAAACTGCTTCAAATTTTCTGGATAGGCTTTTTAAAGCCAACTTAAAGTTTACAAAGTCTACAAACTTTTTTATCTATGTAGACAGCAGGCCGTTCGCATGAAGGTGTAAGAGTAGCAGAACTCGAGATGCTGTCAATTAACAATCTGAAGTTGGATGTTGAGATTTGCACTCGCAGACAATAGTCAAACCTGTGCTCTGAATCTGAATCTGAATCTTTGACAGATTTGAGGTGTTGCAAGTGTCGTAACTGAGGTTGTACTGCGAATGTGAATGTAAGAATAAGTGCAAATATATATTATGTTTGTGTCTGTCTTGTATTTCTGTGAATGGCACTTTACACGTGTGTGTGTGTGTGTGCTCGTCTGCAGCTTCAGATTCAGAGCACAGGTTTGGGACTATTGTCTGCGAGTGCAAATCTCAACATCCAACTTCAGATTTTACTTTGACAGGTTTTCACATCCGAGCTGTGAGTGTAAATGCTCACGTACAAGAACGAATATTTATTGTAGAAGTTCTCAACTTCACATCTTTTGCTGCTCGGAGCAGAACTGAAGTGTAAAAGCAGAATCTGCTGTCGTGAATGAAACTTCCTTTACTGAAAGTCAGCCGAGATGAAAAGGGAAATGCAGCTCCGGTCCTTCCTACTGATCCTATCGCTGCAGATCTGAACGTGTTCCCACAATGCACTGGGGCGCAGAGATAATGAAGGGATGAAGAGGGGAAATCAGGGTTTGTGTTTATCACAGGCGTCTTTCCCCACTAATCTTCCTCTGCAGGCCTTCATTAGTGTCTCTCTCTCCAGGGGACGTCACTCACTCCACAGAGAGAGAGTCGCTCGACCTCCAGAATGAGTGTGTGTGAGTGAAGTGGCTTCACTCAAACGAGAGAGAGAGAGAGAGAGAGAGAGAGAGAGAGAGAGAGAGAGAGAGAGAGAGAGAGAGAGAGAGAGAGAGAGAGAGAGAGAGAGAGAGAGAGAGAGAGAGACCTCCAGAATGAGTGTGTGTGAGTGAAGTGGCTTCACTCAAACCAGAGAGAGAGAGAGAGAGAGAGAGAGAGAGAGAGAGAGAGAGAGAGAGAGAGAGAGAGAGAGACCTCCAGAATGAGTGTGTGTGAGTGAAGTGGCTTCACTCAAACCAGAGAGAGAGAGAGAGAGACGCTGAGATGTTCTCTGTCTGTCTATCTGAAATAGAATTTTAAAAAGTATATATAATATATTTAATAATTGAGAGCTGAGATCAGGACACATGCTGGTAAATCTCTGAATTATTCATGTGTGATTCAGTGATTCAGTGATGTGTCTGTCTCTGGTCTCATGGGTCACAGAGCTTTTTTAATCAGTTTAAGATCTCGAGGCGTTTCCCTGTTAAACAGTAACCACACACACACACACACACACACACACACACACACACACACACAGACAGACATTATGTGCAGCTATTTCACTATCTGTGAGTGAGTGCGAGCGAATGTGAGAGTGTGTATGAGTGTGCGGGAGTGTGATTATTTTTTTAAATTATATATATTTTTACATAATTCAATATTTCGAATGTAATATATATTATTTTAATAGTATTTTAAATTATATTTTACATCTAATGAATTTGTTATATTATATATACATGTGTGTGTATAAAATTTGAGATTTAAAATGGTATATTCTGTATCAAAAGTATATTTAATTTTTCTGTCTGTCTCTCTCTTCTTTTCTGATCATGTGACCTAGACTCCACCCTCCGCTCCTGCCCCTCCCCATTTCCCAGCAGCCCGTTTGGCTCCGCCCCTGCGTCGCCGCAGCCCGACGCGTTTCCTAGCAACAGTCTCGGTCATCAGCTGACTCCGCCTCCGCTGCCACAGAAGAAGCTAGTAAACCGCACCACATCGGCTCCTAGCGAGTCTGGCGTCAAACCGCTAGTCCGTAGCCGCCCGCGCCTCCCCTTCAGCGGCTCCGAAACCAACGTTAGCCGCCCGTCAGCCGCGCCTCCGGCTAGTCCCGTGGACCCGCGCGCGCTGTTCTCCTCCAGCTCGTCCCCGCAGCTCAACACGCTACCGGCCGCCGGCTCCACGCTACACGCGCTGCTCAGCAACATGGACAGCCGCGAGGGCATCTACTCCAAGCTAGGCGGCCTGTACGCGGAGTCCCTGCGGCGACTGGCACTGAAGTGCGAGGAGCATTTCACCAGCAACCAGAGGAACACGCTGAGATTCGACGAGAGCAACTGGTCCCTCTTCAAACTGACCTGCAACAAGCCTAGCTGCCTGTCTGGAGACGCCGTGTACTATTCAGCCTCCTGCGCGTCAGACACGCGCAACATGTACGCCGTGAAGGTGAGAGAGTCCTGACGTCAGACAGTATTTTCTTATAAAGCACATTTGTGCTGCTGTACAAAAAAATATTACCACATTGCAATAGTCCAGTCGGGATGATATGAATATGACCGTTTCCAGATCTTTAGCTGAGAGCAGAGGTTTAGCTTAGCAACTAGATGAGTGAAGTTTGATGACAAACTTTAATGTTGGCTTGACAAAGCCTTTGAAAAAGATTTTACTGAAATAAGTCAATAAAATGTTATTAACATGTTCTAGCACATCGTTAGCATAATTCAACACATTATTAACATTTCCTAGCATGATTTAGCATTATCATATTGCTAACATGATTTAGCAAGTCGCATGCATGATTTAACACATTGCTAACATGTTTTAGCATGGTGCTATCATGTTTCTAACATGATTTAACATTGCTCGCGTGTTTAGCATTTTGCAAGCATGAGTTAGCATGTTTCTAGCATGATTTAACATTGCTGGCAGGTTTTAACATGTTGGTAGCAATGATTTAACAGGTTGTTAGTCTGTTTCTAGCTTGATTTAACGTTTCTAGAATGATTTAACATGTTTTGGCATGTTTTTAACATGATTTAGTATGTTGCTAGCGTGTTGCTAGCATGATTCAGCACATGTCTAACACATTTTAACATGCTAGCATGATTTAGCACATAGATATGATGGATGTAGGTTAAATACAGGGCTGCCAACTCTCACGCATTGAGCGCGAGACTCACGCAATTGACACTTTTCACACGCTCTCACGCACAGAAAAATTGCGGAGCAAAGAGGTACCTACTTTTAATATTAAACAAATTCTCAGCTCTTAGATTTCGTCAATTTTATTACGAAATTCAGACAAAAATACGTTTGACGCTTGTAAATGTGACGTGACAGATCGCAGAGCGCCTCAGTTCAAGTGCACGTGAACCGATCATCTGTTACTTTTTTATTTAAAGATGCAGTACAACTTACCGAAAGTATACATAATATCGACCAATCAATGTTTTTCAACCACGGAAAGAGGCCAGTATAACAGCAGGAGAACAATTATGTCACATAACGTTACATTTACCTCAGGAAAGCCATTTAATGACCATAGCATGTTAATTGAATAGAAAAAATAGCTAGAGAGGAGATTTTGCTGAGCACTATATTACATATTTATTATATTTTTACTTATGTCATTAAATAATTGTTATTATAACAAAAACTGCATTATATTTAATTACATTTATTTTAACCTTTAATAATACCAGCAGATTGGGCCCTCTATGTTTACAGCATTAGGTGAGATTATTTTTTTAAATAAAATTTAAAATAAACATGTATCCAAAATAGTCAATATTGAATCAAAATCGGAATCAAATCACAAGAATGGAATTGAAATCTTGAAATTTTTGTCAAGCAATAATAAAAACTGTATCCTACCAGTCATTGTACAATGTAAACATTGTAACATGTTGTCACTAAACTTCATAAAATTCTATTTAACCCTCTAACCCCCTAAAAAAAAAATCTCACTCCAAGCTAAACTCAAAAGTTGGCAGCCCTGTAAATACTGTGGTAGATCTTTCCCCTACGCACATGACTTAGGTTGAACCGAGTGTCCTTGACACCTGAGAATATTATACTCTCCGTTGAGTTGCCTCTAAACGCGCGGGTTGACGCCTAAGCGTAGCTATTCTACATGAAACATTACATAATTTCCCTACAATTTGATTGGTTCTTCATATGCAAACCCTTCTGTTACTAGGTAGGAAACTTAGATCTCAAATCATTAGAAAAAATAGAAAAGGGTTAGAAGTTCATCTGATTACTCAATATGTCATGAGACTGTTCTAGACAGTATATTTTTGATACCGTCTAGCCAGCATCTCAGACTTCTCCACTGGTTTCGACACAATCTTCAGAGTAAATTTTGTTCAAGTGTTGAAGAGTAGTAAAAGAGAAGTAAGATTAGATGTTAGAGTTATGATTAGTTTGATATACAGTTTACTATTTTATTCATTAAAAAATCCCTCACAATACTCATGTCTGAAAG
Source organism: Abramis brama (assembly GCF_963993115.1). Lineage (NCBI taxonomy): Eukaryota > Metazoa > Chordata > Actinopteri > Cypriniformes > Leuciscidae > Abramis > Abramis brama. The sequence continues at coordinate 38,450,335 of NC_139977.1, forward strand.
ATTTGACCCCCTCAATGACTTGGGATTGTCCATGGGATTTTCCGTAGTTTTGATCATCCGGTTAACGAAAATAATTCCAGAAATTTGGCATCAGAAGAAGAATAAGCTTAAATAGTAGATCGGTATATTGGCTTTGTCAAGCCAACATAATTACGCTAAAGTTTCTTGAGGAACACAAAAGCATTGAAATATATTTTTTCCTCCCATATTTTTGATCAAATAAACACAGCCTCTGTGAGCAGATCGACGCTTTTAGAATGTTGCTAGCGTGTTAACATGATTCAGCAAATTTTAACATGTTTCTAGCATAGCATGATTTAGCACATTGCTAGCATGTTTCTAGCATGGTTTAGCACATTACTAACACATTATAACATGTTTCTAGCATGTTTCAGCAAGTTTTAGCATGTTTCTTGCATGATTTAGTGCATCTAGCGTGATGCTAACATGATTCAGCACATTGCTTAAACATTTTAACAAGTTGGCATGATTTATCACATTGCTAGCATGTTTAAGCACGTTTTTAGCATAATTTAGACTTTTTTTGACATTACTAATACATTTTAACATGTTTCTACTATGATTTAGTATGTTGCTAGCGTGTTGCTAGCATTATTCAGCACATTTTACCATGCTAGCATGATTTAGCACATTGATATGGTGTACATTTCCTCCCATATATTTGATCAAATAAACGCAGCCTCGTGAGCAGAACTGTGTTACTCTTTTAGCATTTTACGATTTAATCTTCGTGATATCTGACGATGATAACGTCTCCTCTCTGTGTTTGCAGATCTGTAAAGGCGAGTCGGCGGACAGCAGACAGGCTCATCTGTACGGTCTGTCGGTGCAGCAGAGCGTCCCGCCTCACTTCAGCCTTCAGCAGGACTGCGGTCACTTCCTAGCTTGCGTCCCGCGTAGCATGCTACCTAGCGATGAGCGCGCGGCGGGGCCATCCGAGCAGGAGCGTGTGGTGGTGATCACGCGCGAGGTTCCTCACCAAACCGTGGCGGATTTCGTGCGGGAGTGGGAGTCGTTCCACCGCGCGCAGCCGGAGGTGTACGAGCGCCGCGTGTGTTTCTTGCTACTACAGCTGTGCACCGCGCTGGAGCATCTCAAAGCGCACGGCGTCACGCACCGCGACGTCTGCATGGAGAACCTTCTGCTAGTTACACACCGCCGCGCCGACCCGCAACAGCAGAGCCTCCCACGCCTCCTCATCAGCAACTTCCGCAAATCAAAACGACGGAACGCAGATGAGGTCACGATTAGCGCGGATCCGCGTTTTAAGCGAGATCACGCGCGACTAGCGCCGGAAATCGTTTCTGCTGCACAATATCGGAAATTCGATGAATTTCAAACTGGGATTTTAATCTATGAGCTCTTGCATCGGCGGAATCCGTTCGAGGCGACGGCGGCGGCTAAGCAATACAGCTGCGAGGATTTGCCGGCGATCCCGAGCGTGTCGCTATACTCGTCCGGTTTGCAGCGGCTAGCGCACCTGCTACTGGAGCCGGACCCCGGACGCCGCATACACATCCAGGACGCTAAGCGGATCCTGCAGGCGCTGCTGTGGGGGCCGCGGCGGGAGCTACTGGAGCAGCCGTGGGTCCGCGGGAGAGTCGCGCCGCCGCAGCACGACGGGCTAATGAACTGGCTGGACGTGAAGCGAGCGCTGCTAATGATGAAGTTCGCGGAGCGCTCGCTGGAGCCGGAGAGGAACGCGGAGCTGGAGGACTGGCTGTGCTGTCAGTACTTCTCCACCGCTAACCCTAAAGCGCTGTGTCAGAGCGCGGAGCTGCTGTACAACCTGCCCTTCACACACTGAAGACCATCCCGCTAACACACATGCTAACACACACGTCGGTCCGCTCCGTGTGCATGAGATCTGATGTGTGTGTGTAAAACACTGTGTTATTCACTGGACAGATCGCCGACTGAACGCTTTTGCTTTAACATTCCACTCTTTCATTTGACCTTCTCTGATGTGGTTCATGTACAGATGGAGGGATGACAAATGATGTTCTACAGAAAAGAAGACAAAGATTTTGTATTGAGACATTTTTTTCATGAAAATTAAAAAGCAAATGTAAAATATATGTGTATGTATATGTGTGTAAGAGTGTGTGTATGTATTAGTGTGTGTGTGTGTGTGTGTGTGTGTGTGAGAGAGAGAGTATATGAGTGTGAGAGTGTATGTGTGTGAGAGTGAGAGTATGTGTTGAGAGTGTGAGACAGCATGAGAGAGTGAGAGTGAGTGAGAGTATGAGTGTGAGAGAGTGAGAGTAGGAGCGTATGAGTGTGTGAGAGAGAGTATGATAATGAGAGAGTGAGTATGAGAGTGAGTGTGAGAGTAGGAGAGTATGATAATGAGAGAGTGAGAGTATGAGAGTGAGTGTGAGAGTATGAGAGAGTGAGAGTATGAGTATGAGAGAGAGAGTGAGAGAGTATGAGAGAGAGTGAGAGTATGAGAGAGTGAGAGTATGAGTATGAGAGAGAGAGTGAGAGTATGAGAGAGTGAGAGTATGAGTATGAGAGAGAGAGTGAGAGTATGAGTATGAGAGTGAGAGAGTATGAGAGAGAGAGAGTATGAGTATGAGAGTGAGAGAGTATGAGAGTGAGAGAGTATGAGAGTGAGAGAGTATGAGAGTGAGAGAGTATGAGAGTGAGAGAGTATGAGAGTGAGAGAGTATGAGTATGAGAGTGAGAGAGTATGAGAGTGAGAGAGTATGAGAGTGAGAGAGTATGAGAGAGAGAGAGTATGAGAGAGAGAGAGTATGAGAATGAGAGTGTGAGAGTGAGAGTATGAGAGTATGATAATGAGAGTGAGAGTAGGAGAGTATGAAAATGAGAGTATGATAATGAGAGTGAGAGAGTGAGAGTATGATAATGAGAGAGAGAGTGAGAGTATGAGAGTATGATAATGAGAGTGAGAGTATGAGAGTATGATAATGAGAGTGAGAGTATGATAATGAGAGTGAGAGTATGATAATGAGAGAGAGAGTGAGAGTATGATAATGAGAGTGAGTATGAGAGTGAGAGTATGAGAGTGAGAGTAGGAGAGTATGAAAATGAGAGAGTGAGAGTGAGTGAGAGTAGGAGAGTATGAGAGAGAGAGAGAGAGTATGATAATGAGAGAGAGTGAGAGTAGGAGAGTGTGAGAGAGAGTATGAAAATGAGAGAGTGAGAGTGAGTGAGAGTAGGAGAGTATGAGAGTGAGAGAGTAGGAGAGTGAGAGAGAGAGTATGATAATGTGAGAGAGAGAGTATGATAATGTGAGAGTGAGAGCAGGAGAGTGAATGTGAGAGCGAGTATGATAATGAGAGAGTGAGAGTGAGTGAGAGTAGGAGAGTATGAGAGTGAGAGAGAGAGTATGAAAATGAGAGAGTGAGAGTGAGTGAGAGTAGGAGAGTATGAGAGTGAGAGAGAGAGAGTATGATAATGAGAGAGTGAGAGTGAGTGAGAGTATGAGAGTGAGAGAGAGAGAGTATGATAATGAGAGAGTGAGAGTAGGAGAGTGAGAGCAGGAGAGTGAGAGAGAGAGTATGATAATGAGAGAGTGAGAGTAGGAGAGTGAGAGCAGGAGAGTGAATGTGAGAGCGAGTATGATAATGAGAGTGAGAGAGAGTGTGAGAGTATGACTGTGAGTGTGTGTGTGTGAGAGAGAGATTTTCTTTGCATGATTAGTCCAAATTAATGTGATGCAAAATAATCACATTCTCTTCAATAATGACAATCATCTTGTTTGGACGCAGTAATCATTTTTTGGTATTTGTTTATTTATTAAAACCAGCATGAAAAAGAAATGCAACATGAGGATGTGTGTTTAACTCTTTATTAAAATGTTTAATTGCCATGAAAATAATGTCAGTGAAATCTTAAAGACTTTGTTTTCTTCATGTAGAAACTCATTTCTGCTCAGTTACAGAGTTTCTTCTCTGACTCAGCGGCTGGCGGAAGAGTTTGGCTTTTTTTCTGGTTCTTTTAAAGTTTCTCTGCAGCTTTGAGGGGTTTCTGGGTACACGTGACCCTTGACCTGTGTCTGACGGGTTTGTGTTTGAGACGGAGAAACACAACAGGAATCAAAGCTCTCAGTGGGATTATACACGCGTCCTCGTAAAAACGACTGTAAAATTCCAGAACATCGTAAAAAAAGAATGTACAATCTCGTCTTCCTGCCGGTCAGAGGCGCGTGAGGCTTCGATTACACTTCCTGTTTGAAGAGACGCCACTTCCTGTTTGAAGAGACGCTAGTTCCTGTGCAATATTTCCAGCTGGACACGTCAAAAATAAATGTCTTCTTCATGTTAATTGTTGGTTTATTTCGAGTGCCTTTTTGTCGTTTATATTTTCAGTCCGATTGTAAGCGTTTCAAGCTGAACGGATGAAACTGTGAGTCTGGAATTTCACATGAAACCGATTTTATTTGTATATTTATCTTGTGAAGCGGGTCTTAACAGCTGGATTAAATCACACGCGGTGTGTTTATATGTTTATAACCCTCATATTGTTTTTATTTCTGATTTTATTGACTCTAAACGCCGCGTTCTTCTGTCTTCTGGGAAAGAGTCTCTGGATATAAACGTCCTGTATTAATAAACTGTCGAAGACAAATGCATCATACAATAAAGTGTCAAATATTTTCACATATTACTGATTTGCTTTTTTGTCAGTGAATTAGTAAATAACCTGGTTATTTTGAGTTGAAAATTATGTAAATTCATTGAGTTGAATGTGTGATTTGATGGATTTGAAACCCGGTCAAAGTACATGGAGAAGAATGACGAGATTCATATTCATAACATAAAATCATGTTCAAAGTCCAAGAGAAGCTTTGATCCTCAGAGTCTCTGTTTCACCAGCAGGAGGAGAATCCTGAAATCTGCCCAGTGACACAAACACACACACACTCACTCACTCTCACACACAGACACACACACACACACACACACACTCTCACTCACTCACTCTCACACTCTCTCTCTCACACACACACACACACACACACTCTCTCTCTCTCTCTCTCTCTCTCTCTCTCTCTCTCACACACACTCGTCTGGAGCCTCACGGCATGAAGCACATTCCTGACATACAAGAAAAAATCATGCCATAGGACATAAAAACATGACATTTTAAATTATGACTTTTAAATCATAATTTCATCTTTTTGTCATCATTTTTAGTTTTTGTCAATTTCGACTCATAATTTCAACTTTTTTTGTCATAATTAAAAAAAATGTATGCAATAATTTCGTCTTTGCATGTCATAATTTTGACTTTTTAAGTCATAATTTTTAACAATTTAAGGATTTGTTTTTATTTTTTAGTAATAATTTTGACTTTGGGGCTTTTTATGTCATGGTTTGGACTTTTTTTCTCAATTTCAACTTTTTAAGTAATAATTTTGACTTTGTATGTCAATTTCAATTTAAGTAATAGATGTTTACTCATAATTTCAACTTTTTGTCATAATATTCATAATTTATGTCATAATTTCTACTTTTTATGTCATAATTTAACATTTTTATGCAATAATTTCGACTTTTTAAGTAATAATTTTGAATTTATGTCAATTTCTATTTAAGTAATAAATGTTTACTCATAATTTCAACTTTTTGTCATAATATTCATAATTTATGTCATAATTTTGACTTTTTAAGTAATAATTTTGACTTTTTATATAAAACATTTGGACTTTTTTATATACTTTTGACTTTTTATGTCACAATTTAATTTTATTTTTATGCACTAATTTTGACTTTTTAAGTAATAATTTAAACTTTCGGTTATAAATGTGACCTTTTCACTTAGTATGTCATAATTTCCGGTTCTTGTGTCATAATTTTTACTGTCATAATTTTATGTCATAATTATGACTGATTGATTTTAGCATGATTTTTTCCTCATGTGGCGGAAATGGGCTTCAATGTGCATTTAATCAAATTGCTTAGAATCAGGATAAATCTGTGAAAACAATTAAATGTATTCAGGTTAAAGTATGAACATGATTAAAATATGGCTAGAGATACACAACAGTAAAACAGTATAAAATTCCACACCGTATCTGAACAACAAAATATATTGTTGTTTATTCAGCAAAAGGCCAGATATGAGACTTCTGTGCTGACATTAATCATGATGTCTGTCTGTTGTTTGGGAAGTTTAAGTCAGATTTACTGGAACTACAGTAGCGTGTCTATGCAAGCGGCATAAACCAATTATAGAATGAAATCACCTATTAACAATAACGTCTGCTCTTTTCTCGCAGTGCTCGTGCTGTTTGATGTCTGAACATGTACAGCATGTCTAGTGCAGTTTCTGATGTTAGTTTGATCATCGCATCTCTGTGAGAGAACAGCTCCGTGTATTGGACAACAGCGACACCCAGTGGCCGCTTACAGACACTGCAGCCTGTTACTAAACTGAGCATGCGCAGTGTGCAACGTCATGATCACAGTTTACAAACAATCCCACACTGAATGAATAAATAATTCTAAAATAAATTTGAAATATATAAAAATAGTACATAAATAATGATGTATAGCTGAGACAAAAAGCTGTATCACACCGATCTGATCTGATCTGATGACTACTGTAACCTCAGGATAAAGATGAGACAGACTAACATTAGCGTAGATGCCATTCTTCTTACGATGTAACAACCCAATGTATGCAGCATTTGAGTCAGTGGATGGATGGCATGAGCGACTGGTTTAATGCTTTATGACCTCAGTAAACACAGTAACAGTAAATGCGTGGTGAGTTACTACAGTCTCGTAGATAAGAGTGTTCAGCAATAAAACTCTCATCTCGTCATCTGTCTGCATGTGCAGATGTGGAGATGTGCAGATGTGCAGTTGTGCAGATGTGGAGATTGTGAGCTAAGTGACTGTAGTGATGGTAGAAAATACAATACAGGCAAGTTACACCTCTTGACCTTTAAACCCTAAACCAGAGGATTTGACTCAAGTGGAGCATTTACTGTACGCTGCTGTAGAAGCCAATAGCACATGACTTAATAACAGGAAAAAATAACTTTACCATCTTCCATGTCGAAAAAACAAAGTTTCATATACACACACAATAACATGCTATTCATGTTCTCATGCACATAAATAAGGTGTGAAAACATCATCACACACACAGACTCAAAAGCAAAACAGCATTTGCTTCCTCTCAGTAATTTTCAAATATTTATATGTCCTGCTAATGCCAAATATCTTATGATACCAGTGTAAAGTGGCCTACATTATTTTAAATATATCTAGTCAGTGACAGAGTGCATATTCGTCTAAAAGTAATGTATTTCCAGCTTCAGAATCATGAATATTGTTATTCTGGTGTCTCTATTGTCCTGCTTTGGGTTTCCAGCACCAAGTCCAAGACTATTCATTATTTACACATACGATGTATTATCAAATTTAGCATTTTAATCAACAGTAGCCTACACTTTTTGTAAACCTTTTCATATGTATATATATGAGAGACAATAGCATGTCATGTTCTCAAATGCACATAAACAAGGTGTGAAAACATCTTCACAACTCACACACGCCTCAGTCAACAGACTCGAAGGCAAAACAGCATTTGCTTCCTCTCAGTAATTTTCCACTCTCTGAACAAACGAGGAGACCGAGCGCACTATAGCGAAGGCGTGACTCATGCATATTAATCACGCCAGCAGACGTTCGCTCATCCGATTGGCTGAAAGCGCTCCCTGTTGAATATTAAGTACCCACGTGACCGGACGCTCGAAGCCTGTTGCGTAAGGGCCGCGATGACGAGATGATGAATATTCATGAGCACAGCCTTCGCCATAGTAGCGCTGCGCGTGCTTTAATGCGCATCTCCTCCTCCGGGTCTTCACTTACTCGCTGACCGCAGAAGAGCGCACACAGGCCGGCGTGAACTCTCCCGAGGCCGGATGGTAAAATCCAACCTCCAGCGGATCCTAAACAGTCATTGCTTTGCCCGTGAGAAAGAAGGAAAGAAACAGTGTGAAATCAGCATCATGGAGGCGCTCAGTAACAGTATTAATGACATGATGGGCAGGTGAGAGAGAGAGACTTCTACCCCGCTAACAGCCCGTTTACTCACATTTTACTGCTTAAAAATCTCCATATGACAATATAAAGTCATTATAATAAGGGGCTGTTGACTTAATTGTGCGGTTTAATGGGGGTTTAGTGGGAATTATTTCCTCACAGGGGCCTGAAGGGCTAATGCTAATGCTAGCAGATGGTTTTTTTTTAGTGACGCTATAAACCGTTCTGGTCATCTAACACACACTGAAGTACATCTGTAAAGTTTTAAAAGTGTTGGAAACCCATCATCATGTCACGTTAAGATGATAAACTGAAATCTGAATTAAGGAAATGTGGCCTAAATAAAAAGTATCCCTTTAAATTCTCGGTCACACGCCTGACTGGTGTCGTAATATCGCATATTAAGCGATAAACGCTTGTATTTTCACAGCTCGGTGAATTATGAACGCACTTATCGTGTCAGTTTCGATGTAAGGTATTTTTGTTTTGAGATTTGACGTCGAAGGCCTCGCTCTTTACACGCACGTCACGTCGACGTCATGACGTCACCGGGCTCGGGCCTTTGATCGCGCCGACGAGTGTTTTTTTGTTGGTTATATTTTATTTGTCCGGATTGTACATCGAAATGAGTTTCTGTGATGTGTATGATCGCGTTGATTTTTATTTATTTAAATCTGATGTATAAAAAAAAGCATGCATCATATAAAAACAGTTATGAAACTATCGTTTATAAACAATTTTGACACAATAACGCGAGAGGGAAATCATTCGCTTATGACCGGAAGTAATATAATTTATTGTGCAGCAGACGTCGCTGTTGCATAATCGATCTTTTATGACTTTATTACCCATATTTCTGTGCTTTGACTGCACGTGACGTCACGTTTTAAAAGATCAGGTTATTAGAGATGAGCAGCAGTGTCTCCTTTATGTGGGATAAAGCATGGACAATTATTAATGTTTCATCCGATAAAATACTGCATAGGATTTATCCAGTTATGCATGTTTTGGAAATATTTAAGCTGAACATTTCAGATAATTCTGTGGACCAGAAACTACAACATTAGCATTTTTTAATTGTATTTGCAGGATTTAGAAACCTATGAACAATAAAACTGGAGTGTATAATAGAAATTTGTGTATTTCATTGGTTTTGTTTATTTTCAGAACATTTTGGAAAGTGAAGAACGATGCAATTATTTATTTTATTAGAAAAATGTTCACATACGTTTTTAGAGCACACCTGAAAATATAAAAGTTAAAACTTCGAAAATACATTTTTACAGTGTGTCTGAAATAATAAAATTGGTTAGAAAGCACTAAAATTACTGAAGTAAATGAAAGCTAAATAGAAATATAGTAAGTACTTGTTCTGGCAGCTAATGCCGCTAATAAATGGTATATCGCATAAAGAAACGCAAAGATGCACATAATTATAAAAATATGTGCCTTTTTAAGAAGACATGCATATAAACTACGATGGAAAGACAATCACAGAATAAATCAACACACGTCACGTGACCGCGATGGAGAGCACAACTGGAGGAGCGAAGGCCTAACTCTAGTGAAGTCCGTGTCATATCGTTTCAGAATACAGTGTAGATGGACCGAATATTCTTCAGTTTTATGCAAAAACAGAAAAAGACCAATAGAATATCAGATCTCTGTCATGTGGCCAAAAATAAATGCAAAAAAACCGAAGCTTTTCTGCATAGTTGTGTTTGACACATGAACACCGTGACGATGACGCGGCGTAACCTGGAAGCGTGTCCCCCATTCGAGGGGTCACCGGACGCACTGTTATATGGTGTGTGTGTATCAGTGTGTGGACCGTGAAGAAAACACACACACTCCTCCTTTGGCCTAAACACTCTCAATAATCAGGCCGTCTGGATCCTCTGAGCACTGTGATGTCATAATGCTCATGCTCCGCCCACGGCCGCTGACGGACTGTCCCGTATTAGCATATCTCCTGTATTAGCATAGATTAAAGAGACATGCGCTGGGTCTCTGTGAACAGAGCTGTTCTTGAGGAGGTAAAGGGAGTTTAACCAAAGTATATTACATGAACACCCTAAAGAATCACAGCACCTTGTGGAGAAGGGCGTCCGATGACCCCTTTAAGTCCTTGAGTTTGAGGGTAACCGAGGTGTGGGTAGCAGATCTGATGTGTGTGTGTGTGTGTTTCCGCAGTGTGTCCGTGTGCTGTAGTAGTTCCACTGGTCCAGGGCCTCTGTGGTGTTCCTGATGCCCCTCACCCACCTCTGAAGATCCCAGGTGGGCGAGGGAACGGGGCACGGGATCACACACCCGCAGCTCAGCAGCTGTACTCGGTGAGAGCGCACGTCACATGACCCCACGTCACATGACCCCACGTCACATGACCCCACGTCACATGACCCCACGTCACATGACCCCACGTCACATGACCACTGATCCACTGCTTTAAAGGGTTAATTCACCCAAAAAATGAACATTAGCCCATGGTTTACTCTCCCTCAAGTCCTCCTGGGTGTGTGTGACACTCGTCAGACGAACAGAGTTATAGTAAAACACATCCGGCTCTTCCCAGCTTTATGATGGCAGTGAATGGAGGATGAGATTTTGAAGCCCAATAAAGTGCATCCCTCCATCATAAAAGAGGTCGACGCGTGCAAAAACTTCGGACTCTCGCACAAGTCGACTTGTCATTATTTTAGTCGCTAAGTTTTAAACATGGATATTTTTCTCCTAACCCTGGAGGCGAGTGGATGATTATGATGGAGGGATGCACTTATTGGGCTTCAAATCCAAGTGACCGTTCCCTGCCGTTATAAAGCCGGAAGAGCCGGTGCGGAGGCCGATGGCTACTGAAGCTCACGCCTGTTCTCTGGTCCTCAGGACAGGAAGTTGACTGTGACTGAAGAGCCGGCTGTGAGCGGGCGTCCCAGAATCCTTCACTTCCAGAGCCGGCCCACCGTGTCCCGGATCATCCAATGGGAGGCGGTGCTTCAGGGAGACGGCCTGTTCGTGGAGATTCCCTGCGACGCTTTCCCTGAGGGCAGCAAGGAGAGGTGACCCTAGCAACCGCACTCAGCCCCATAGCAACGGCTCGATGATGCGGCAGAGGGGAAGTGTAGGAGCGAAGGATGAAAACTACTAGATTCAAATAACAAATCGTATAAAAAGTAGATTTAAATTAATGCAATTATCACATTCTAAATATATTGAAAACAAAATGTTGTTAAAATTATAAAAAAAATTAATAAAATATTATTTTAAAATAATATAAAATGATTGAATTTAGATTATTAATCAATATAAATTATATAATTTTTTTTTAAATGTATATTTAAATACATTTGAAATTATTAAATATATTGAATAAAGTAATTATTCAAATAAAAATAAGTAAATAATAAAAAAATTGGTTATAAATAAATAAAAGTGATGCAAATTGGATTAAAATAATGGACGAAATTTGTTTTAAAACTAATAATGAATTTAAATAAATAACAATTTGATTAAAATAAATTATGGAAAAATAATTCAAACAAATATAAAAATATTGAATATAAAATTATTTAAATAAAAATAAGATGTGTAAATAAAAAATTAACAAAATATTTAAAAAAGAAAGAAATAATTAGATTAAATAAATGACTTAAATAATAAAAAGATGTATAAATTCAATAAATAACAAAATTAGATTATACATTTATAAATGGGAAAGTAAATACAAATTACATTTATAAATAAATGAAATTGTTTATAGCAAATTATAAAAATAATAAATAAAATAGTTTATAAAAAATAATAAAAAATGGATTGAAATAATAAAAATTGGATTAAAAAAATAAATAAATAAACTCAGTATAACAAAAAAATTTCCCAAAAAATGTTTCCACATAATTTTTTTCACAGTATATGTCATTCCGAGCGTGTCGGATGTAGTTTGATGGTGTGTGTGTGTGTGTGTGTTTCAGCTTCATCTCTCTGCTGGAGTTCGCTGAAGAGCATCTGAAGGTTCTCAGTGTGTTCGTCTGCTTTTATAAGAACCGGGACGACCGTGGTACGTGTGTGTGTGTTTGTTTGTTTGTCTGCTTTTATAAGAACCGGGACGACCGTGGTACGTGTGTGTGTGTGTGTGTGTGTGTGTGTTTGTTTGTTTGTCTGCTTTTATAAGAACCGGGACGACCGTGGTACGTGTGTGTGTGTTTGTTTGTTTGTTTGTCTGCTTTTATAAGAACCGGGACGACTGTTGTGTGTGTGTTCGTTCTGTTCTGATGTTCTGACCTGTGTGTGTGTGTGTGTGTGTGTGTGTGTGTTCTGTTCTGACCTGTGTGTGTTCTGTTCTGACCTGTGTGTGTTCTGTTCTGACCTGTGTGTGTTCTGTTCTGACCTGTGTGTGTGTTTTCTGACCTGTGTGTGTTCTGTTCTGACCTGTGTGTGTGTGTGTGTGTGTCCGCAGTGAAACTGGTGCGTACGTTCAGCTTCCTGGGCTTTGAGATGGTGAAACCGGGCCAGGCCTCAGTCCCCGCGCGACCCGACGTGCTCTTCATGGCCTACAGCTTCGACAGGGACTCCTCGGATGAAGACTAGCGTCTGCTCTTCATCACACACTCCCTCTGCAGCCTGTAAACACACACACACACCGTTTGCAGGCTTCAGAGGGAACGAGTGATCGCTCTCGTGATGATGATGATGATGTCGTGTTTGATCTCTGCCCTCCTCAGTTTAACTTGTGCTTTTTGTTTATACATTTTCTGGAATGTACACACACACACACACACACACACACACACACACACACAAGGTCATTTATAGGTTTTTGGGTACGTTTTGAGTTTGATTGGATATTATTCACTTGTTTAGTATGCCTATGAAGTCTTGCTCTTCTGTGATGTTTATGGTTTATAGTTTTATTGTTTTGTTTTTTACCTCAGAATGTCGTTTTGTAGTTTTTCGACCGTCGGTGAACGTCGAGCTCTTTGAATGTGGTGTGTGTGTGTGTGTGTGTTAACGCAACGACACGACTGGTACAAACCCCTGACGGAGAACCGACTCGATCATCCAAAGCTCTCGTATCTCGCCGGCTTCTCTTTATTCTGTATATGAGGAGTGTGTTCATGCTTGTGTCTGTGTTGGCTGTGCTGTTACTCGCATTCCCTCTCCATGGTTTATTTTCACGTTGTTTGACCTTTCACCTCTGTAGTGGTACATATACTGCTTCTGTGATAATAAAACCCTTATTTAAAGACAGACCCGCGTCGTGTGCTTTATCAGATGACGCGCATCAGTTCAGTCTGAGATTGCATAACTAAAGCTTGTCATAGTGTTAATGCAATTATGATCACACATATAATGGCATTTGAAGTGGCTGTGAACAACAGTGCTGTGATTTACACCGGATTGACTGATGTTGAGCGTCAGTGAAGTGTGTCCAGCAGGGGTCGCCACAGGCCTTATGATCAGATATCAGGAGACAGACCAACACACACCCTTCCCCTGATCCTGCAGCTCTAGGAGATCAATGCTGTGAGTGTGAGAGAGCGTGTGTGTAAGATAGAGAGTGAGAGAGTGTGTGAGAGAGATAGAGACCGAGAGAGAGAGTGTGTGTGTGTGTGTGTGTGACAGAGAGAGAGAGAGTGTGTGAGACAGAGTGTGTGTGTGACCTGTAGGTTTGACTGTTCACCATTTCTTTTAATCACTCTTAATGTTTGCAGTTTCTCTTAAACCTGTGACTCGATGATAAACTGAAGGACAAATGTAGAAATCTGTCTATTAATATGAGCTCATGAAATATGAGCATTAATAACAACAACAATTTGAAAAATGGTTTTAGATGAAAACACACTCACACATACTCCTCACACACACACACTCACACACTCATTCACTCACACTGAAACACAATCACAAACTGACTCCGTCACACACACACTCTCATACACACTCACACAGACACACTCTCATACACACACACACACTCATTCATTCACACACACTCACACTCAAACACACAATCACAAACTGACTCCGTCACACACACACACACACACTCTCATACACACTCACACAGACACACTCTCATACACACACACTCATTCATTCACACACTCATTCATTCACACACACTCACACTCAAACACACAATCACAAACTGACTCAGTCACATACACACACACTCTCTCACTCACACACACTCTCATATACACTCACTGTCTCACTCTCTCTCTCTCTCACTCACACACACTCTCATACACACACACTCACTCTCACACACACACACACACACAATCACAAACTGACTCCGTCACACACACACACTCACTCTCACACACACACAATCACAAACGGTCTCTCTCTCTCTCTTTTTTTGTTTGTGCTTCCCATAATAGTAACTATAATCTTCAAATTCCTGTTCGCGATAAATATATGTCAGTGATAAATATAAATATATGTCAGTATGTCAGTGATAAATATAAAACTTGAGTATAATCACGATTTTAATAATGTATGCCATAAAAATATGAGGTACAGTTTCTGGCTGAAATGAAGAAAACGCACACTCTCCATCACACACAAACACGCTGTGTAACATTATAAAGGAAGCGTCTCTGTCTCTTTAAAACCACTGTTCTTTTTTTCCATATTATTTACATTTCGCGAGACTTCCCATCAGCTCGCGAGACTTGGCGTGACCCCCGTTCGCGAGACGCGCGTTTGCGTTTCCCCCGCAGAGAGAGAGAGAGGAGCGCGCATGGATCCCTGAGAGCGCGCTCGCTCGCGCGCACACACACACACGCCCCCGACGCCCCCCCCCCCCCCAAAACACACGCACTTTTCGACGCTCGCTCGGTGTGTTTTCGACGCTCGTCGATCGATCGCGATGTGGATTCAGATCCGGACGATCGACGGGAAAGAGACGCGCACGGTGGAGGATCTTTCGCGCCTCACGAAGATCGAGTCCCTGCGCGTGAAGATCCGCGACATCTTCGACGTGAAGCCCGAGCAACAGAGACTCTTCTACCGGGGAAAACAGGTACGATCCGGCTCATGTTCACACGGGGATTCGGTTCTTGCGCAACAGTCCCGAACGGGCTCAAAACTGATCCGGATTCAGCCAGAAAACTTCCTGCCTCAGAGCTGCGCGCGATCCGCTGGAGCACATCAATAACGTGCGCGCGCGCGCGAGTGTGTGTGTGTGTTGATCCAGTGCTGACTGACAGCTGGATGTCATGTCACACACTCTTGACCAGCACACACACACGTCTACAGTGTTTCTGCTCAGATTCATGTCTTATTAACTCGTTCAGGGTTAATGTGTCTCAGGCCTCATCCTAACACTTAAAAGGTGGCTTTATATTTTCTATTATAAAGAACCAGATTGTACTGAGAACAATCAGCATTCTGAATGTGTGTAAAATATTAGTTATTAGTTTAATAATATTAGTTATTATATTATTCAGTTTTACTCCAATAAGTTTTACTTTTTCAATCCAATTGTTATCATTTATTATTCTGTTTATTTATTTGTTTTGTTTTTTGCATTTTAATCTAATTAGTCTAATGATTTATAATTGATTATAATTCTAATTGTTATAATTTATTATTTTGTTTATGTTATTCTTATTTTATTAATTTATTTTAAATCTATTTTTATTTAATTTTATAATGTAAAATGTATTTAATCAAATTGTTATAATTTATTATTCATTTTATTTATTTACTTTAATCTTATTACATCTATTATAATTCATTTAATTTAATTGTTATTATGTATTATTCTATTTATTAATCTATTTTTGTGTAATTTAATCATTTATTATTTATTTATTCTAATTGTTATAATTTATAATATATATTATTATTCAATTTATTTACTTTATTTTTATTAAATCTATTGATGTAATTATTAATTTTCATATAATTGTTAATTATTTATTATATTAATGTATTTAAAATTATTTTAATTAATTTTAATCTTATTAAATCTATATAAATTTAATTATTAATTGTCATCTAATTGTTAATTTATTATTATTTATTATTCTATTTATTATTATTTTTAAAATCTATCTACTACAATTTTTTTATTTTTTTTATTTAATTATTATTATTTTAAAAAGCTCAGTGTGGCACCACAATTAGTAAACATGTCCTTAAAGTATATTAATATTAAAATGAGCTGCATCTAATAATATGCAGAATGATTAGATTGAACAGTAAACAACAGCAGATGAACACTATTATTATGTGCTGAAGTCTGATTGGACGAGCTGTCGATGATGTCATCAACAAACGGTTTGGCTTATTAAAACTATAGTTATTGTTTTTGATACACACACACACACACGTGATGCTGCATTAGAGTGTGTAAGGACAACATGATAATGTTGTGTTTGGAGCAGTTTCTTCAGGCTCTGATTATTAATGTGTGTGTGTGTGTTGCTGTCGACTTGTTGCTCTGAATGAGGAACGTTCTGGAAGTACGGGATGTTCTGTTCGGTTCTGTACACACACTGAGTTCTGCAGTGGAAGAAATATCTCATTACCATAGAGTGTGTGTGTGTGTGTGAGTGAGAGAGTTTGTGTGTGTGTGAGTGAGTGAGAGAGTTTGTGTGAGTGAGAGAGTGTGTGTGTGTGTGTGTGAGTGAGAGAGTTTGTTTGTGTGTGTGTGAGTGAGAGAGTTTGTGTGTGTGTGTGTGAGTGAGAGAGTTTTTGTGTGAGTGAGTGAGTGAGTGAGAGAGAGTTTGTGTGTGTGTTCAACAGACGGCTGGGAGACTCACTCAAGTTCAAGTGTTACGTTGACTTGTGTACGGCCGTCGATAAAGTTTTAAATATGGTCCTCTCTTTCTGTTTGAGTGCATTCAGACCGCAGTGTTCTACACACACACACACACACACACACACACACTCACTCACTCACACACACGCACTAGGGCTGGGGTAAACGATTATTAATTAAACGATTAGTCGGGCGATTATTTTATCGATTAGTCGACTAATCTAACGACTAATTTGAATTAATTATCCTGTCTGTTATTCGCATATCTCTCGAACCGTTACTCCGATGGATTTCAAACTCGACAGCTGTCTGGGCACGAGTAAGTGCAGCGCCAAGTTTGACGTTGTTTGGATGAGAAATGCAAAAGATATTGTTAAAAATATCAGTAAAAGAAGCACTTAGAAGGTTGTGGTTTAAAAAATAAACATTCTGACATAAACACACTGTCAGCTACAATGTTTACTTCTGAATAATATAGTATAAACGTGATAAATCCATTTTGATTAATTTGAGTAAAAAATGTGTTTTCTTTACCAAGAAAGTGGCAAGATGAAAACCACTTTTTTCTGTTTCAAACTTTCACATAGCATCTTTAGGTTATAATAACATAAATAATTCAAATCCAGATTTTGATTTTCAAAGATTTATTATAAAAACAGATTATTTTCCCCCAAAAATGCAATAAATTCATGACACGTTTTTTTTTAAATGCAATTAATCCATTGAATCGATATAAAAGTTATTTTTCATATTGAAACTGTTGAAAATACACAACAAAGTAAGTTGATCCACATATGACAGCCTCTGAACTCGGTCAATACTAATCTTATATTTAGCACGTACTGGACTAAACATAGGCTACATTCAATCAGCCTTCGCTAAGAAATACCTTCTGAAATTTTTTGACGGCGATCAGCTGTAAAATGGCTTGGTCCTGCTCGGTTTTCGTTGACTTTGAGTACAAGAATTTAAGGTTTTTTAAAAGATCCCCTGGGGTTCACGTGTCAGCATTCGACAGAAGTTTGATGCTGTCGTGTGAGAACAAGCAACAGTCGGCATTTCTCTTCCTCCCGCGTGCCTCATCTTCTTAATCTCCTCACGTAAATGATTAGATTTCGATGGCTTACGTTTCTTCCCTACGGCAGAATCCACCACAGGTTCATCAATGCCGTCAAATGTATTCATTTTTTTGTTTGTTTGTTTGTTGATCAAAAAGTGCAAAGCGCCACCGTTACTGTTTACAATGCGTGGAATGGTGCGCTGTGATTGGTTGAGCGGATTTATCACATTCTGCAGAGAAAGGAGACTGGCGTTTGTCGCGGTTTGGAAAGAAAGGGAGAAAACATGACAGAATAACACGGCGGGCGGTGTGTGTGTGGCGAGCTGTACCTCCGGGAATGGTACAAAAAATAAAAAATAAATAAAGAAGCGCCGACGCAAAAAATATGACGTCGACGCGACGTCATCGACGCACCGCTACAGCACTAACACGCACACACACTCTCTCACAGAAACTGACACACACACACTCACTCTCACTCACACACACACACTCACTCACTCACTCACTCACTCACACACACTCTCACTCACTCACTCAAATACTCACACTCACTCACTCACTCACTCACACTCACTCACTCACTCACTCAAACACTCACTCACTCACTCACTCACTCACTCACACACTCACTCACTCACTCACACTCACTCACTCACTCACTCACTCAAATACTCACACTCACTCACTCACTCACTCACTCACTCACTCACTCAAATACTCACACTCACTCACTCACTCACTCACACACTCACTCACTCACTCACACTCACTCACTCACTCACTCAAATACTCACACTCACTCACTCACTCACACACTCACTCACTCACTCACACTCACTCACTCACTCACTCAAACACTCACTCACTCACTCACTCACTCAAATACTCACACTCACTCACTCACTCACTCAAATACTCACACTCACTCACTCACTCACTCACTCACTCACTCACTCACTCTCACACACTCACTCACTCACTCTCTCACTCACTCACTCACTCACACTCACTCACTCAAATACTCACTCTCAGTCACTCACTCACTCACTCACTCACTCACACTCACTCACTCTCTCACACTCACTCACTCACACTCACTCACTCTCTCACACTCACTCACTCACTCACTCACACACACACACACACACACACACTCACTCACACTCACTCACACACACACACTCACTCACACTCACTCACTCACACTCACTCACTCACTCACTCACACACTCACTCACTCACTCACACTCACTCACACGCACTCACTCACACACACTCACTCACACTCACACACACACTCACTCACACTCACTCACACACACACTCACACTCACTCACACACTCACTTACTCACTCACTCTCTCTCACTCACTCACTCACACTCACTCACTCTCACTCACTCACACTCACACTCACTCACACACACACACTCAGTCTCACTCACTCACACTCACACACACACACTCGCTCACACACACTCACTCACACACACACACTCACTCACACTCACTCACTCTTTCTCACACACACTCACTCTCACTCACTTACTCACTCACTCTCTCTCACACTCACTCACTCTCACTCAGTCACTCACACTCACACTCACTCACACTAACTCACACTCACTCACACACACACACACTCACTCTCTCTCTCACTCACTCACTCACTCGTAGGGTTGGGAATCGTAAGAAATTTTCCGGTTCCGATTCCGGTTCCACCAAACGATTCCGGTTCCGGTTCCGGTTCCCATTCATTAAAAAATATTAAAACAACTAATAAAAAAATAGTAGTAAGGGAAAAATCCCAAATAAGTTTAACAGACTGGTAATGTCAACAAATTAAACATATTATTAAGCAATTTTTGCAAAAAAATATGATTTTTTCTGAAGGAAAATAAAAATTTCTGCATTCTCTAGGATAATTTGGGACCTCTCCTATCTTATTGTATAATCTCCAGCAGTGGAGAACACCCTCTCAGAAGGGGTAGAATATGCTTGAACTCCATGTAAGATGTGTGTAGAACAGATTATTTTTTAAATCGTTTTGAATGATTGATTCATAAAGACTTTACTTGTTTCATTACTGGATAAATCAGCGCTCTAGCGGTTAATAAACAGAACTGCACGCGTCTTGCGGAAGAACATTGTTGCCGGAGCTACTTCTCTCTATTTATGTCTATGGCGAGTCACGCAGGCACTGGGCTACTCCGCAGCGGCTGCGATCCGCCAGTCTAAAGTATAGTCCGTGTAAAAACGCTTATTGCAGGCTTAACGTAGTAATTCAGGATAAGACAAAAACACGGTTTGGAAAAAAAGGCATTCATGATGCGCTCATTGTATACATTTTGTAAATTCTGAACACAAAAAAGTTACGGACTGCGTCTTTATGAATGTTTTGAAGCATCAGATGTAATCGATACACTCGTTATTTGAAGGCAGCGACTTTCAAAAGGTGATTTACTCTATTTTGGTTGTCGTAGACATCAGTGTTTATACTCTAATTATAAACTTTTATTTCAGTACTTCTGTGATCATTTGAATATTTGTAACAGAAATGTCGATACTGTGTGATTGTAAAGCTGTTTCATATTGACAACTGCTCTCTCTGGGTCAACGACAGCGCAAACAGATTTGAATGTTCAGGGGTGAGGTTTTTGTCATTTAGGAATAAGATCGCGTGGGTGTTTGATTCGAGATTTTTTAAAGATTAATCGTGCAGCTCTACTGTCTTTACTCTCTATCTCTCTCTGTTGATATCTGACGCAAAACGTATTTGAGGAGCGCGAGGGCTTTATTCATTACTATTTTAATATGAGGTGAGACGTTGCTATTAAAGGATAAGCTCCCAGCACTCACCCAAACAGCGCACCAGAACCGTTTTCGGAACCGAAACTTAGGAATTTCGTACGGTTCCGGTTCCCAACCCTACTCACTCACTCACACACTCACTCACACACTCACTCGCACTCACTCACTCACACACTCACTCTCACTCACTCGCACTCACTCACTCACTCACTCACACACTCACTCGCACTCACTCACTCACACACTCACTCGCACTCACACACTCACTCGCACACACTCACTCACTCACACACTCACTCGCACTCACTCACACACTCACTCGCACTCACACACTCACTCACACACTCACTCGCACTCACTCACTCACTCACACACTCACTCTCACTCACTCACTCACACACTCACTCGCACTCACTCACTCACACACTCACTCGCACTCACTCACACACTCACTCACTCACTCACTCACACACTCACTCGCACTCACTCACTCACACACTCACTCGCACTCACACACTCACTCACTCACACACTCACTCGCACTCACTCACTCACTCACTCACACACTCACTCGCACTCACTCGCACACTCACTCTCACTCGCACTCACTCACTCACTCACTCACACACTCACTCGCACTCACTCACACACTCACTCGCACTCACTCACTCACACACTCACTCGCACTCACTCACTCACACTCACTCACTCGCACTCACTCACTCACTCACACACTCACTCACTCACACACTCACTCGCACTCACTCACACACACACTCACTCGCACTCACTCACTCACTCACACACTCACTCGCACTCACTCACACACTCACTCGCACTCACTCACACACTCACTCACACACTCACTCGCACTCACTCACTCACACACTCACTCGCACTCACTCACTCGCACTCACTCACGCACTCACTCACTCACTCGCACTCACTCACTCACACACTCACTCGCACTCACTCGCACTCACTCATTCACTCACACACTCACTCACACACTCACTCACTCACTCACTCACACACTCACTCAAACACTCACTCACACACTCACTCAAAAACTCACTCACTCACTCACTCACACACTCACTCAAACACTCACACACGCACATACACAGACTCAAACACTCACACACACTCACTCACTCACTCTCTCACCTACTCTCACTCTCTCACTTACTCTTACTCACTCACTCACTCTCTCACACACTCTCATTCACACTAACTCACACACACACATACTCACTCACTCACACACACACACACTCACTCACTCACACAGACACATACTCACTCACACACTCACTCACTCACACAGACACATACACACTCATTCACACTCACACACACTCTCACTCACTCATTCACTCACACACACTCACTCACACACACTCACTCACTCACTCACTCTCACTCACACATACACACTCTCACTCACACTCACTCACACACTCACTCTCTCACTCACTCACACATACACACTCTCACTCACACACTCACTCACTCACTCTCACACACACACACTCACTCACTCACTCACACACACACTCACTCACTCACTCTCACACACACACACACAGACACATACACACTTACTCTCACTCACACAGACACATACACACTCACTCACTCACACACACACTCACAGACACATACACACTCTCACTCACACAGACACATACACACTCTCACACACTCACTCTCACTCATACAGACACATACACACTCTCACTCACTCACTCACTCACTCACTCACTCACACACACACACACTCACTCTCACACACACACACACACTCTCACACAGACTCACACTCACTCTCACACTCTCTCTCTCACACACACACACACACACACAGAACACAACATTTTAACAAGCTTGCTATTTGATTTGATTCATTTGGACTGAAATGGATTAATTTGGATTCATATCAGGTTCAGTTTCTCTAGGAATCAAATCTCTGTGAACTGAATCTATCAGTCGCTGCATTTCTGTAATATTACAGGTGAGGTCACAATTAACATCTCATTTCATACAGTCACTTTAATTACACATAAGGCAGTTTTTATAATAATAATAAACTTTTTTAATGAATAATTTTTTTTTAATTCAAACATGTAAACAGTGGCATAAACACTTATATTTGTTGTAACTAGTAGTAAAGAGGAAGAGATGATCGGTTCATCTGTCATGAAATAACATTCTAGGCATGTTTAATATTTAATCATGTTTTATATGCACAAATAGAACAATAAACAGCAATAGATTCCTCTGTGTATTTTTTCTGCAATATTTAGACACTTTTGTGAACATTTTTGAGTGATTAAATGAACAAATCTTTGTCAAGTTTCTTTGGAATCGATTAATTGAAATTGAACTGAATCATAAAACTGAATCAACTCTCAATGAATTAACTCACTGAATAGCATGTTGCTAGCATGATTAGCATGTTGTTAGCATTTTGCTAGCATGATTGTTTTTAGCAAGATTCTAGCATTATTAGCATTTTTAGCAAGATGTTAAAATTATTAGCATGTTACTAGAATCATGTTAGCATGATTAGCATGTTGCTAGCATGTTTTTTTAACAAGATGCTAGTATGATTAGCATGTTGTTAACATTAGCATTTTGCTAGCATGATTAGCATGTTTTTAGCAAAGATGCTAGCATTATTAGCTTTTATGTTTTTATTATGTTGTTAGCATAATGCTAACATGATTAGCATTTTGTTAATATGATTAGCATGTTGCTAGCATGATGCTAGCAGGATTTACCATGTTGCTAGCATGATGCTTACAGGATTTACCATAGTTTACCATGATTTACTATAGTTTACCATGTTTTACCTTAGTTTACCATGATTTACCATAGTTTACCATGATTTACCATGTTCTAGGATGATTTACCCTGATTTACTATGTTCTAGTATGATTTACCTTGATTTACCATGTTTCTAGTATGATTTACCACATTGTAGTATGATTTACCACATTCTAACATGATTTACCACATTGTAGTATGATTTACCACATTCTAACATGATATACCACAATTTAGTCAAAAGAGCCAACCCATATCTCTATACGATGTTCTGATGCAGAGATATAGGGCTTGCTAAACGGTTGCTAGGGTACTCTGTTTGGTTGCTAGGGAGTGGCTTGGCAGCTGCCAATGATGAATCTGCAAAGGCTTCTTGTCACTATGAATGCAGGGCTCATTGTACATGTGCTCCTAAATGAAAAAATGTAGGAGCACACAAAGAAATATAGGAGCACAGTGAAAAAAGTTGATTAAACTGCTCAATTCCTATGGATTAGTTTTATGATCTTTTTATGAACTTTTTTCGAAGCATCAAAGTGGTAGTTGTGTAGGCTGTCAATGGAGGGAAAGAAATCTCTCAATTTCATCAAAAAGTTCTTCATTTGTGTTCCGAAGATGAGTGAAAGTCTTACGGGTTTGGAACGACAGGATGGAGAGTAATAATGACAGAATTTTCTATTTTGGGTGCTTCAAAATATATAAAAAGAATGAACACCTCAATAAAGAATAAAGTGCTAAAAACAAAACAAATGCCCGCTTGCTTCTGTCCTTTGCAGTACTTGGGCTACATTAAGTTTAAATTTAGTTTTTGTCGTCTTCCTGTCCTCAGTGTCGACTGTTTTGGTCGTAACTTCAGTTTCTGCACTTGGTCTTTTGGCGAGACCTAAACGTTGCTAATAAAATTTTGATACTCATTTGCAAGTATTGATAGTGTGCAGTTTGCACGTTGGCTTGATGAATAGATCGCTCGTCTGTCGTGATGCGTGTTGCAGTAGCGTCATCATATCTGGCTATAACATGACATATAGCCAATAACACGCTCTCACACGTTTATTTTTAGCATTATTCGGAGGAGTCACTTCACTCTCTCACTTAAAATCCAGCAGTTCCCGCACATTCCCACACTATTTCAGTGATTGGCTCATTGGTTGCGAATCGTCGCTCTCATTTGAATAAAGTTAAGCGCATCATCATGTTAAGTTCACATCGCGCAGTTGCGACCCCGTCCTCTTGCTTGCTTTCCATGTGAAATCAATGGTATGCTTCGCTTCATCGCGCTGTTGTTCAGTGTATTGAGAACAGCCCGTCACTCGCGCACTGTGCTCGCAAATTATTTTTCAAGTTCGCACATAACTATTTTTAGGCGCAAATGCGAGTGAAATACTTGCACTGTAGAGCCCTGGAATGATATAAACCAACTCCCATGCCTCTGACATTCAGAATGGAAGATATCCCTCTTTGGATTTTGGTTGCTA
>NC_139977.1:38480326-38490326 GCF_963993115.1 Abramis brama
GACGCACGCGCGACAGTGGTCATGATATTACACACACATCCGTGTAGAAACTGTGTGTTTGTGCCCGTGTGTGCAGTGGATCCTCTGTGGTTGCTATAGCAACACACACACACTCACACACTCACACATGGTTGCACTATTCTAACATGTATTTATTTCTTTATTTTCCGCCGGTGATTCAGCAGAAGGCTAGGCTAATGGTGTCCGCGGATGTTCGAGGGTAAAACCAGCACAAAATGGCGTCGCTGGTGTTTGTGTGATTGTGTGCCTTCGTGCAATGAGACACAAACAGAATGAATGTGTGTTTTATGACTGTAACCCTGTTTGTATGTTGTTATATAATATATACATTAGTGCTGCGCAACGATTAATCGCATCCTAAATAAACGTTTACATAATATGTGTGTGTGATTATTTTGTATACATAAATACACACATATGCATGTATATATTTAAGAAAAATGTGTCATTTATTTGTAAAATATTTATATATAATATAAATTATGTATAAATATATATACAGTATATACATGATGCAAATATTTCTTAAATATATACATATGTGTGTATTTATATATACAAATAATTATACACAGTACACACACACACACATACATATATTATGTAAACACAAACTTTTATTTTGGATGCGATTAATCGTTGCCCAGCACTAATATATAAATATATATATATATATATGCTGAAATAATGTAATTTATGCCAGTTATGGAGAGAATAAATGATCCAATTTGCTTTAAAATGTAAAAATGTTTGTTTTATAACTAATGTGTTTTTTTTTTGTAGATGGAAGATGGTCAGACTCTCTTTGATTACAACGTCGGCCTGAACGACATCGTCCAGCTTCTGATTCGCTCTCAGTCTGACCCGCCGGAAAGCCCCGCCCTCAACAATGGGGAGGGTGTGGCCTGTGTCGTAGCTCCTCCCCCAACCACGTCTGTCCCAGCCTCAGCCACACCCACCACAACAACCGTTTCCCCGACAACCGTCTCCAACAGCAACGGAAACGAGTCCAAATCCCTCATTCCGGAGTCGGACAGTCAGCCGTCCACATCCAGTCGAACGTTCCTCCTCGATCCCGGGATCGGACACTTCAGAGTAAGACTCGTAGAACTCAAGCATGATGAATAATTACTGAACGTATTTATGATCATCATTGCGTTACTCACAATTACAACATTTACATACAGCTTCTGACAAAATCTTTTTTTATTTATACATTTTACAGTCATTATTTAAGTGCACTATATTAAATTGTTAGTGCTATAAAACATTATTAGTATATGCATTAATGATAACAATAATACATTTTTTCATTTTAATATCATTTAGTATTTAGAGTTGGGTTCCAAAAATGTGAATTCTAACATTTGGAATAATAATAATTATTATTATAATAATAATTATTATTATAATATTTTAAAATATTATTTAGAATTGTATATTATAGTTTCATTATTTTTATTTTTAGTCATTTAATTTATTTAACATTAATTAATTGCACTGAATTAACACATTCAATTGAGTGCTTTGAATCATTATTATATGCATTTATGACAATTATACATCTGATTATTTTAATATTTCATATTTAGATGTGATGAGTTGTGTACCAAAACCAAAGTGTGAATTCTAACTTTTGAAATTATTGTTTATTTTTTAAATCTAAAATATTACTTTGATAATAACATTTTAAAATATTATTTAATTGTATATATATTTTTAGATATTATTGTTATTTTTTTTATTTAATTTACCATTATTTCATTGCACTTTGAATTAATTGAATTTACACATTAAACTGAAAATGCTACAAAACATTACATGCATTTATGATAGTTATAAATTTGATCAATATAATTTAATATTTAGATGAGTTGTGTACCAAAACCAAAGTGTGAATTTTAACTTAACGTATAATATAGCCTAACATTCATGACATATTATAATAATAATAATAACCTAAAATATTATTTTAATAATAATGGTAATAATAATAATATTTTCAAATGATATTTTAACTTTATTATTGTTTTAATATTTATGGTGGTGATTGTTGCTGTTTTTATAATTGATCTCATTCTACCCTGTGAAATATTTGTTTATGAATAAAATCACACATTTTGTTCAGTTTATATCTCACAATTCTGACCTTTTTTTTTGCAATTCTGGCTTTTTTCTCATAATTCTGACTTTTCTCACAATATTGACTTTTTTCTTGCAATTCTGACTTTTTTCTTGCAATCTGACTTTTTCTCGCAGTTCTGACTTTTCTTGCAATCTGACTTTTTCTCGCTATCTTGACTTTTTTCTCGCTATCTTGACTTTTTTCTCGCAATCTGACTTTTCTCGCTATCTGACTTTTTTCTCGCAATCTGACTTTTTCTCGCTATCTGACTTTTTTCTCGCAATCTGACTTTTTCTCGCTATCTGACTTTTTTCTCGCAATCTGACTTTTCTCGCAGTTCTGACTTTTCTCGCAGTTCTGACTTTTTCTCGCTATCTGACTTTTTCTCGCAATCTGACTTTTTCTCGCTATCTGACTTTTTTCTCGCAATCTGACTTTTCTCGCAGTTCTGACTTTTCTCGCAGTTCTGACTTTTTTCTCACAATCTGACTTTTTCTCGCTGTCTGACTTTTTTCTCGCAATTGACTTTTCTCGCTATCTGACTTTTCTTGCAATCTGACTTTTTCTCGCTATCTTGACTTTTTTCTCGCAATCTGACTTTTTCTCGCAATCTGACTTTTCTCGCAGTTCTGACTTTTTTCTCGTAATTCTGACTTTTCTCACAATACTGACTTTTTTTCTCGCAATTTCAAGTTTATATCTCGCAATTCTGACTTTTTTCTCGCAATTCTGATTTAAATAACAAATAAATTAGGTGTGATAAACAAATAAAGGCAGTGGCTTGAGCAAATAGGCAGTTAAATCACAGTGACTGATATGACAATTAATCATGAGCCTGTAAGTGTGATGATCATGATGTGTACCTGTTTCTTGTTTGCGTTGTGTTCAGGTGAACGAGTTGGTGGACTGCAGAGACGTCAGTATCGGCGCCTGGTTCGAAGGCGTCATTGCTAAAGTCACTCCTGCCAGTAAAGGACAGAACAGGGTGGGCCGACCCAGCAAACGCAATAACGGCAAACTTGACTCTGAGGCGAACGCCGATTCTACCAGCGCGCCGGAGAAAGGGTTAAACTCGGACAACAGCCAATCGACAACCTCCAAAACAGATTCAGCAAACAGCCGCCAGGACGTCTTGTACCACATTAAATATGAAGAGTAAGTGCATCATGGGAAGGAAGTCTCTTTATTTTCCCCCCTCTGGTCTGGATTTTAATTGGATTCTTACCATGCGGTGGATTGGTATTGCTGTGATTTGCATGATGGGATGCGTTCTGAATGGGGTAAGTGTATCGCTTCCGAAAGCAAATGCATGCTGGGAAACCAAGCTGATCCAAGAACAGTGTTTGTTGAGGTTAGTAACAGGAACTAGTGCTCGGGTCACCTGGGTCTGATTCAGAGAGTATTATCCTTAACCTTATAACAGTTCTGTTTATTGAAATATAGCTAAAATAAAATATAAACTACTTAAAATCAGAAATAAACATGAAAAAAGCTAATTCAAAATATTAAAGTCCTCCTGTGGTGTAAATCCAGCTTTTAATGTTGTTTATGTGTCTATGTGGTGTTTTTAATATGCTTTAAGACACACCATGTGTAAATTCATAAGTCGACAGCATTGCTGAGTATTTCCTCCTTAAAACTGCAGTGAACCAAAGACAGTCTCAAAAACACACTTTGAAATCGCTGGTGTTTCTGACATCACAAACTACCTTGTAACCAATCAGATCAACGTGTGATCGTCAACCAGTGGATCTCTGAGCTGAGTGAGTGAGTGGAGGCGGGGCTCAACACGGTTTGAAATCGCTGGTGTTTCTGACGGCGGATGTTGTCAGTATTACTCCGACAGACACACACTTCTAGTGTAAGAACTGTGGACTTTGTAAAGAAACCGCCGGCGTTTAAGAGATCAGACGCGCATCAAACCAAATTGGTTCCAAATGCCATAAATTTTATTGCTTTGAGATATTAAGACATAATGTGGCCCAGATACAGTCGACATGATTGTGAACAAGCCCAAACGTGATTTTATGACCTGTCAGATATACTTTATAATAGTCATCATGTCATAAAATGGTTTGTCTTAGGTTTTTAACATAAATTTAAAAAAAGTTTAATAATAGCATTACTTATAAGTTTAAATGTTAAAAACTTAAATACATGACATGACAACTTATTTTTTAAATATTTAAAATTATCTAAAGTCTTAGTTTAAAAAAAATGAATAAAACAAAAATGTGTCGGTTTATTTAAATGTTGATAACTTAAAAACATGTAAACTGACATCATATTTTTTATTTTGTCATCACAACTACTTTTTTAATATTAATATTTAAAATGATTTGTCTTAGGGTTTTAACAAAAATATAAAAATGTATTTATTTAAATGTTAAAGGTCCCGTATTATGCCCCTTTTCACAAGATGTAAAATAAGTCTCTGATGTCCCCAGAGTGTGTGTGTGAAGTTTCAGCTCAAAATACCCAACAGATCATTTTTTACAGCATGTTTAAATTGTCATTTTTTGGGGCTCAGAAAAACGCGCTGTTTTAGTGTGTGCCCTTTAAATGCAAATGAGCTGCCGCTGGACGACCCAGGGGGCGGAGCTTCACGAGCTCGCGCTCAGTCTGTCAGGACAATTTCATCTCACGGACTGATGATAATATCAGAAACCCTCAGTAACGGTGTTCATTTCGAGTCGGACAATAATGCCTACAGAGTCAGAGTGCTGTATAGAGATGGAACAGGTATAGTTTAGTAGTTTAATTACGGTTATTATAACGTATTTGTCATCTGCTTGTATGTATCCGTTATTTATTACAAGCCTACAAGTCTGCTGTTTCGGATCAGGTCCGAATGATGATGACCAAATACTGATGAGTTTAATTAAGTTTATTACAAGATGAAGCGTCAGTTTTACTTCAGAAAATCACCGTAAGAGCTGAGTAAACACAGTAAGTTATAAGAAGTGCGCAAGTACATAAACGAATTTCGGTAGAGTTGAGGGAGCATTCCTGTGGGCGGAGCTTAGTCAAAACACAGTTCTAGTGACGTCATTAAAGAAGGAAGTAGAGGGATGTAGTCCAAACGGGCCGTTCGATGTAGGCGACTTCTGTTAAATAAAATATCTCGCTTGGCATTGAACTTTGAGCTTTATAATTTTACAGATATTATTTATACTCTAACAACAACATTACACACTAACTAAAGTTTGAAACATGGGATCACGAAGAACGGGACCTTTAAAAACTTAAAAAACATGACACCATATTTTTAAAATATTTAAAATTATCTAAAGTCTTAGTTTTCAAAATAAATCAATACAACTAATTTGAATAATAATAATATATTTGTTTGTTTATTTAAATGTTGATAACTTAAAAACATGTAAACTGGCATCATTTTTTATTTTGTCTCCACAACTGTTTTTAATATATTAATATTTCAATAAATGTATATTAAAATTAATATTTAAAATAGGTTTTTAGCATTTAAATGCTAAATAAAATAAAACATGTTTAAATAATATTATTTGTTTATTTAAATGCTAAACTAAAAATATGTGCAATGATATCATACATATATTTTTGTCTCCGTAACAACTATATTAATATTTAAAATGATTTCTTGGGTTTTTTAAATAAATAAATAAAGCATGTTTAAATAATAACATCTGTTTGTTTGTTTAAATGTTAAAAACTTAAAAACATTTTTTAAATGTTTTTTTAATGTTTTTTTATTTTTATTTTGTCCCCACAACAACTGTTGTGTTTTATATATATTAATATTTAAAATGATTAGTCTTTTTAGCATTGAAAAAAAAAATATATATATATATGTCTATTTATCCCCGCAGCAACTTAATATTTAAAATGATTAGTCTTTTTAGCATTTAATAAAAATAAAAATTTATCCCCGCAGCAACTTTTTAAGATCATTTATATTAATATCTAAAATTATTTATAAGTTTTTTAACATAAATAAATACATCATGTTTAAATAATATTTTTTGTTTGTTTGTTTAAATGCTGTACAAATCAATTCACAGTCAATTATATAAATCTGCTCACACTCGTAGTTTCTGTTAATGTGTGAAAACAAGCAGAAGTTCCAGACAAAATATCTGAAATAGCTGAATATTTATTTCTTTATAATAGCGTTCGCTGATGAATCATTCACAATAAGACAAGAAGCACATATGAAAAAGCTAGGCCATCATCATATTAGTAGAATATTGAATATGATTGTGTGTTTTTAATACATTAGATGTCTTAAATGAGTCGGTGTGTTCTGTGTTCAGATCCGAGTTTGTTGGACGGTGTGATTTGTTTGCTAGTTTTGTTGAAGATGCTGATAACTCAGCCATAACTCACTCATAACTCAGCCATAACTCACTCATAACTCAGCCATAACTCACTCATAACTCAGCCATAACTCACTCATAACTCACTCATAACTCAGCCATAACTCAGCCATAACTCAGCCATAACTCACTCATAACTCAGCCATAACTCACTCATAACTCAGCCATAACTCACTCATAACTCAGCCATAACTCACTCATAACTCAGCCATAACTCACTCATAACTCACTCATAACTCAGCCATATAATCATGCGTAGTTATGATCGCAGAATAAATACACGCACTGCATCTGTAGGGCGGTCGAGCGATTACATCGATTATTATTAAAGTGCAATTAACGAATCGAATTAAACTCAAATGAATCGCACATTAATTTTGTCTGAGATGGATTTATTGTTGCTTGTTATTATATATTTGTATTTAAGTCATTTTAAAGGCTGTTGTTCACTTGGATCTATTTTTTATCCGATTAATCGATGGAATAATCGGTAAAACACTCGATTACTAAAGTAATGGATATCTGCATATGGAAGTGTGTGATTTTGATATTAATTGAATAGATTATAATAGATATTGAGAGATATAGTGAATCTTGAATCCTCCTTCCACTCGGCGTCGTTTCATCAGTCCTCGCTTCAGATTCTCACACACACACACGCGCGGCTAGTGTGTGCCGACAGCAGAGATCTGTGTGTTCGTGCGATACGACTGAAGCCTGTGACGATAAACACCATCACTTCGTTCAGCGTTAAACACTGTCGGGACTCGTCAGTTTTACACCGATGAACACATCAGATCATCATCAGGTAAACAGGAAGCAGTAACAGTACATGATAAACAATAACTGATGATGATGATGATGAGCAGGACTGATGAATGTTATCAGTAGACTGAAGAAATCTGTTTATTTTCTGGAGTCCACGGGGTCAGACGAGCCCAGAGCTGAAGAAACGCCCTCATTAACACACACACACACACACATTAACACACTCACACACATACACACACACACACATTAACACACATGCACACATTAACACATGAGGGTTTTTTTGCTGCTTTGTGTGTGTGAGTGTGTTAATGTGTGTGTGTGTGTGTGTGTGTGATACTGATACTGATATTGATATTGATATTCAGAACATGAGCGTGTCGAGCATCAGAAGAGTGAGAGCGGATCCAGACAGACAGATGGACAGACAGAAACACACACACACACACACTGTTTCCAGTCTTAATCTTCACGTCTGCTGTTCGTCGATGTGATGGTGTTTTCAGAGCAGCATTAATAGTGTGTGTGTGTGTGTGTGTGTGTGTGTGTGTTTTCAACCATTGTTACGGCGCGTGAATGCGGTCAGAGCGACTGTTTCTTCCAGATGTTTTCTGAAACTCGACTTTGTGTCGTTGCTCCTCAAAATGGCGTGTCGTACGAGACGTGTGTGTTTCATCAGTGATGTAACGTGTGTATCCTCAGGAGATTCGTGTTGTGGGATGAAAACGTTCAGAATAACTCGTTTGTGGTTTCTCAGCGGCTGATGTCGAGATCTAGAGATCAAGGCGTCTGATATACGGCAGATTATAGGTGATCGAATCAGCCGAATAATGTCCCTCAGAAGTTCAGCAGTTTATCATTCACAGTTCACGGTTCTCTGGTGTCAGTTAATGGTCACATGACATGCAGGTCTACAAATAAAATATAGGTTTTCTTTTCTTTTTTTTTGGCGAGTGTTCAGTTTTTTATTTTAAAATTATTTTGATGTGACATTTTTATGATTTAATAAATTTTTAGCAAGTGTTTTATTTGGACTGTTCTTATTTAATTTTTTTATTTGACATTTTTATGATTTAATTTATTTTTAGCAAGTTTTATTTTGATTTATGTTTTAGAAATATTTATTTCAATTTGAAAATGTATATGAATAAAAAATTTTGTGTTTTATTTTGATTGTTTCTTATTTTTATTTATTTTTTACTTTTTGTGATTTTTACATTTTTTGTTTTATTATTATTGATTTTATATTATTATTTTAATTGAAAAAAAATTTATAATTTTTTTTTTAGCCAGTGTTTTATTTTGACTGCTTTAATTTTGATTTTAAATGTTTAGCGGGTGTTTTATTTTGATTGTTTTTTTTATTTATTTTTATTCATAGATTCATATTAATTTGACATTTTTATGATATATGATTACATTTTTAAATGATCTTTTAATTTGATAATTTATATGAAATATTACATTTTAGTCGTTTTTATTTTAATTTTTGTACATTTTTAATGATTTTTTTAATTGTTTTATTTTATTTTTTATTTAATATTTATATAATTTATTTTTAGTAAGTGTTTTATTTTGACTGTTTGCACTTACATTTTTTTTATATATTTTTTTTTATTATCCTAATTAGCTTTTCGTTAACCCAAGTTTCGGAAACCCTTCATTGAATAAATCATTCGCAGTTTTATCTTGTGACTCGTTATCTTGTTAAAAACAAGCCCGAACATGTCAACTTCTGACTCAATGGAGTGATTTTGGGGGCGGGGCTACCCGTTTGACTGACCAATGGCAGAAGAGGGCAGTGCTCAGGAAACCTGTTTGAAAACAGTCATTATTGCAGTTCTCCGTTTTGGTGAAGCACATGATGTTTCTCTCAGCCATCTGTGGTTCAGTCACTAGTTAAACATGACGACTGGGTTCATTCGTCCGTTGATGACGCCGGTCTTGTTTCAGTTACCCGGAGAACGGCGTGGTGCCGATGAGCCCGGATGACGTGCGTCCGCGGGCCAGAACTCTTCTGAGCTTCAACCAGCTCCAGGTGGGAGATGTGGTGATGGTCAACTATAACCTGGAGCTTCCCGAGGAGCGAGGCTTCTGGTACGACGCCGAGATCTTGACCCTGAACGCCGTCTCGCGCACCAACAAAGAGATCCACGTCAAGATCCTGCTGGGGTGAGCGCTCGCTTTCACTTCAAAATAGAGTAAATCACCTTTAGAAAGTAACTCAAACAAAGATTGTATCATTACATCGTTACACCAGTAGGTGGAGACAAGCGACTGGTAAAATCATGTGTCTGTCATTGAATCATTCATTCAAGAGATTCGTTCAAAAACGCTGATTCATCCAGTAATGAAACAAGGAAAGTCTTTATGATTGAGTCATTGATTCATGTTATTGATACATTTTAAATAAATTATTACACGTTTATTACATTTTTCAATTGATTAGATGTACTTTTTATTTACTGAACATTAATTTAATATTGGAATCCAGAAAAATGAAAACGGAAAACATAGAATTTGGGTACAAACCCTGGATTTAAAAGAGCCCTAGTGATTCACTGATCACACACACACACAGATGATGTCACTGTAATCCCCTGCTGTGATTGGCTGTTTCAGAGGTCCGGGCGATGTGATTGGTGACTGTAAGCTGCAGTTTCTGGATGAGATTTACCGGATAGAGAAACCCGGAGCGCCAGCGCTGTCTTCGTCGGACGGCCCG